>NC_143509.1:21470651-21770651 GCF_031878675.1 Megascapheus bottae
TTCTTTCCACAAACACAAACATGTAGGGAATCATTAAAATATGCTACTGCTCCATGATGTTATAGTATCTCATGAAGGATTTTTGGTGACATGGAAAAATGTTCTTTATCTGAACTGAGTTGTAGAAAAAGCATGAGTCTAGCTGCATCAATACATTTGATCAGACTCCTAGGATAACCACACTACAATACGACAGACCACATGACTTTCAGAATTTATTTTTCTTGCACACTGGAGACTAAAAGCCATAATCAATGTATTAGCAGATCTGGTTTCTCTGGAGACACCTCTCTTCTTCCCCGCCTTCCTCTTCTTCTCCCTGTTCTTTTCTCTCCCTTTCCCTCTCCCTTTCTCCCTCCCTTCCTCCCTCTGTTCTGTCTCTGCCTCACTGTTTCCTCTCTTTGTGACACTGTCCTCAAATGGCCTTCCTCCTTGTGATCAATTCTGACATCTATTCCTTTTTCTAGAAGATTGTAACAGAGCCCTATCTTAGTTACCCAACTATAAACGAACATTTAAAAACCTTATCTCCAAACACAGGTACATTCTAAAGTTCTTAGGGTGGAGATATCAGCATGTAGATTTTGAGAGGCCCTTACTTAGCCCTTAGCACTGGTTATATGCAGCAAGATTCTTCCCTGGCTGTATGAGGAAATGTAGTGACAGATTGAGAGGAAATAACACAAAAGTTTAATAGAAATACATGAGCGGTTTAGTGAGGTTAATTTTATTTGACTTCAGCAGGAATGAATAAAATCACTGGCCATGAACATCTCAGGGAAATATGGAGAAAGAGATACTTGTGTATCAATGAAATGCCACAGACAGCTTTCCAATTAATAATTATCTTCCTTTTTCTACTTCTTTATGTCAAGCTTCTTTTTCTCTTTTTAAACTAAAAATGTTTACCTTAACAAAGCACAGGCCACAGTCGTATTGGCAAGAACAGCCCGCTCCCGTTGATGAAAAGCAGCCACTGACTTTATAACCTGTACCCAGCTCAGAGGCTCACAGTACATTTTTCAGTCATTCGGGGCATGGACTGAGGAAATGTTAATGATCATCTTGGAAATGTTTAATGGCTGGCATCATGCCTTCCACTTCAATAAATGCATCAATAAAACAAGACACTGAAATGTTTCCTGACTTCCTTAAGTAAGACAACAGTACATAGAGCTAGATTTTGAGTCCAAGCCATTCCATTCAAGTCCTTGTTCTGCCAAATACCCTATGTGAAACTTCCAACAACCCACAGAGCTGCCCTGAGCTTTGATTTAAATAGGTGTTCACAATGCTAAGGTAAGCAAAATCCATTTCTAAACAGCTGGTCCCAGTCTAAGGGAAGAGATTTGCTTATTTGGGCAAGTCTGTGATAACATACCTGGGTTAAAAGACACAGAAGACAGAACCCATGGTACCTCTTCTCCCCTTCACAAGGAAGGGTAGGTCCTCTGAATGCATGAGGGAGACAATTAGATTGAATCTTACTATGGATGCAGAAGGAGGTCAGAAGAGAAGGAAGATGAAAATTTAAAGAAGAACATGAAGAATGAGGCAAAGAAAACAAGATAACAAATAGGGGTATTTATATAGTAGAATATTATGGAATAGAATCTTTCAGCTTTTTAAAAGCAGGAAATGTGCACACCTTAATTTGACTTGTCAGAAAATAGGGGGATTCTGAGTTCAAGTCCATAGGGATACTTTAAAACAAACAGCATACAGAAGATATTACCATCCACACAAACACACATACCTCCATATAAATACTAAGCGTTATTTCTAAAATAAACAAAGTTTACTGTGGCTGCGGGGAATAATGTTATAATGGACCTGGAAGCACAAATAGGCCCTTGACATAGTAATTTCATTTTGAAAAGGAAATTGAAGATGAGGCAGGCAATTGAAATAGGTATTTTTCTTGTAAATTGGAAGAATTAATATTGTTAAAATGTCTGGACTACCAAGGCAATGTGTAAGTCATCTAATATAACCCCGATCACAACGATCAAGGCATTTTTTTCCTATTGAGATAATATAAGCAATTCTAAAAGTCAGTTGTAATCATGAAAGACCTGGGTATTAAAAACAATCTTGCAAAAGCAAAACAGGACTTTATACTTCCTGATTTTAAATTATATTTAAATGCTACTGTCACCACAGCAGTGTGATACTAGTCAGAAATCAGATGCACAGATAGATATAAACCCAAGCTTGCATACTCTAGTAAGTCATGACAGGAACAGTGGGGTATCACTATGGGCCAGAGTGGTTTCTCTTCTTTAAATGGCTTTGAAATAAATCACACAACCACATTCAAAGGGATGAAACCAGGCAGTATATTACACCAAACATAAAAGTCAACTCAAAATGCCCAATGTAGTAGTACCTGTCTGTAATCTCAGCATTCAGGACCCTAAAAGCAAGGAGGTCCTTAAATTCTTCCAGGCCAACCATGGCTGTAACATCCAGTCTCAAAGTCAAAAACAATCAAATCTACTCAAACAAGATTAAGAATTTAAGGGTAATGCATAAACCCATAAAACTCTTGGGAAAAAAAAACAGGCTTGATATTACCTTGGTTATAAATTTTTATATCACGTGAAATGAAACTAAAATTTGATTTAATTGCATTGCCTTAAATTATCTCTTCATAGTAAAGGGGAAAATATTGGTAAAACGAACAGGCAGCTTATGTAGAGATTGGAAGAAATTATTTACATACCATACATCTGATAAGGAGTTAATATTCAAAATGCATAAGAAACTTACTTGAAGCAAAAAAATACGAACACATATCAGTTCTTGAAATTAGAAAAGAACCTGAGAAGTCATTTTTCTTCCTTTTTAAGTTGCTATTTATCTCACAGGTAAATGGTCATGTGTTCCCCATGTAGCTATCTTTAGCCTGAGTCATTCTTACACTTATTTAAGGAAATTGTGCCTGATATAAGAATTCAGAATGAAGATCTGAGTTAGAGTAAACCATTTCTTTTTTGTGTGTGGGTCATGGGGTTTGAACTCTAGGCTGGGCACTGTCCCTGAGCTCTTCAGCTCAAGGCTACAGCACTACGCTTGAGCCAGGTGTTTTCTAGAGGTTAATTGGCAATAAGAGTCTCAGGTCCTTTTGTGCCCAGGCTGGCTTTGAACCTTGATCTTCAGATCTCAGCCTGTTGAGTAACTAGGATTACAGGCGTGAGCCACCTCGCCTGGCTAGATTGAACTATTTCTATTTTCATCTTTCAAGCCATGTGCTCTGAGGTTGTAGCTATCGAAAGAGGACATTTGCTTAGATCTAAGACCTTTCAAAGTCATGTAGCCCATCATACTGAGTTCTGGCTTTCTCCTTTGTGCACTGACAACCATCTATTTAACCCCAGAGAATGCTTGAATTCCAGCATGCCCATCACTCCGGCCAACCCCTCTGCTTCTTCACCCCACACCCACTCCATATCCTATACCATATCCTACCCAACCCGCGTTTGAAAGTCAGGAGTATATTTGTTCTTTTTTCATATATTTTTAGTGTACTTAATAGAAGGGTTACATTATATTCACCAGATTGAAGGTGCATTACTTCATAAACATTGATACCCTTTCTCATGTCTTAGCCCCCATTTCCCTCCACCCCGCCCTCATCTAGTTTTCCCCCATCCTTATCCAATTTCAAATAACCAAATAAGCGTATGTACAATATATCATATAACAAGGTGAAATACGGTAACAATATATAATATAAGCAAGGGACAGCAAAAGTGATGAGAGATAACATAGTACATTAAGGACAACAATCACTCATTATATGGCTTTTGTTTCCATATCCTGGACGTCCTTTCATTTAGCATCATACTATACGGCCTTATGTATCTAGGTTTTGTTCTATTGTAAATCTATGCTAGGAGAGCCAAAGGTTTCTACTGCTTATGACAAATGAGGGAAGCCATTGAGCCTATGTTCCTTCGAGTCTGGCTTATACACAATGGAATTCTATGCTACTGTCAGAAAGAACAACATCACCCCATTAGTAAGGAAATGGAAAGACTTAGAAAAAATCATATTAAGCATATTTGTTCTTAAACTTAAAATTCCCAACAGAGTGCTACAACCACAATAGTATTCAGGAACATGGTTTCATTTTTTTTCAATAAAGCAAAAAATAAATACTTCTTAAGGGAGATAACCTAGGAAGTCAAAAATAAAACATCATGGAAACAAATTTGTGTGAAGAATCCAAGACTTGAAATTAAATTTTAGCTGACTTTAGATCTGTGATGCTAGGCCAATCACTTAACATTCCTGATCCTTAAGTTTCCTTTATAAACCTGTTTAATTAGGTTAAGTTGATAATTTTTAACTAAAGAATTTATTAACATTGATTTTTACATCATATTTCAAATGACGTGTTTAACAAACAGGTATTCAAGAAGGGAATCTCTATATATAATCACTGGCACTTAGATTTTAAAACATAATCAAAATTAGGCTGAGGGTTTGTATGTCATAGATTTTTTTTGTTTTCTATCAATTCTCTTTCTCTTCTTTCAGAAGTACGATTAATGATCAAACACCCTTGATAGTTTAATAGTCAAACTGTATATTCAGGCAAAATTTTAACCTTAAAATAATTATGTAGGTTGGGCATGGTGGCTCATGCCTGTAATCCTGGCTACTCAGGAGGCTGAGATCTGAGGATCAAGGTTCAAAAACAAGAAAGTCCCCAAGTCTCTTATCTCCAATAAATCCCTAGAAAATGGGAAGTATGGCTGTGGCTCCAGGAATAGAGTGGTAGCCTTGAGATGAAGAACTCAGGGACAATGCCCAGGCCCAGAGTTCAATCCCCATGAACAAAATAATAATAGTTAGTCGTAGTAGCATGCTTTCTAGGCCTGAGTTTGAATACCTATAGTCTCTAGACCTTTATTTTTCACTTAAGTTTACTGACAGCCTCAAAATGTAGTAATTATTTTTATTAACTAAATGAAATTAAATTTAAACATTTATTTTATTAAGTGCATGGCATTAGAAGAGAATGAGTTCTCTAACTGGGATAATTGTTGCAGTTTTCTTTTTTGACACTTTTTTAAAGATTAGCAGTCAATAAGAGTGGAATGACTGGAGATTTTAATGCCTCGAGCATTTTAACCTATGTAACAGCTCGGTTCGATCTGCTTGGCAAACACATAGAGAGGATACAGCATAGCGGGTAGGAAACAAGATAGTAGCACACTGGAATGCATGCCAATCAGCAGCCCGTCAGACTGGCTACCCACAGCAATTAAAGACATTTTGCTATATGGTTCTCAGATTTCTCCGATGTATATTGATTTAAGCTTTCTTTGTTCCGTGTATTTTTGATAAACTGGCAGGCTTAAGATGTAAATGTTGTCCAGACAGGATCAAGACCTGAATTATATCCAGCCACAGACATAAACAGCATGACTTTTTAATTTCACAGCAATAACATAGATAAAAATCATCATTAAATTGGTAGGAAATAAAATGGAATACATAGAGCTCCATCCTTGAGACTCTCTTCCAGTCTTGGGCCCAGCTTTATCTCTATGGTTCTTCTTCCAAAATATGTTCTAACACATTCCCTAAGAATGGGGACATCCTCAGATATTTCAGGTTGTTTTTAACTTAAAGACTTTTAAATATATTTTATGTGTTCAGCTTCTTAAGAGTGAATGCAAAGAGATGGTAGTGTCACTTCAGCCTTTAAGTGTATCGCTTAGGCTCTTTTCAGCAGAAATGAAGGAGTATAGGGATTTTTGCTCTACGGCACAGCCCTGATGAGCCAGGCTAAAATTTTGCAGTCTGTGTTGGATTGATCCACTCTGTCACATTGAGCATGTGCTCACGGATCTGATGCAAGGATTAAAATAACTTAGAAGAAAGACCTATTATTTCACCTTGTAGAGCCCTGACATTTAAAGACTTCAGATGACAAAATGTTAGTGGAGGAACAATGTAGATAAATGATCAGCAAGGAAGAGATTTGTAACAGTTTCTAACTTAAATATAAGATGTATCCATGCTGCATTGAAATGATTCAATATGAATCATGAATGCAAATTGAGAACTCTAACTCTGTCTGCCTTCTATCCTAGTACCCATTCTCTGGGGAAGGTGGTTTGAAAAATCATTCACAGAAACCATTCTTCTGTGGGTTGACATTTTTATGGCACTGAGTTTTGTACTCAGGAAATCATGTTTCTGAGACAGGTCCTGTCCTATTGAACCATGACTCTAGCCATGTTCTTCACTGTTTGCTTTTGATTTCTGCCCAGATACACATTTGTACTACAATCTAACTTTTGGGCTTACTCTAACTGCTGGGAAGTCAGGTTATATAATACTTTATCTGGCTTTCACCTGTTGAGTTGGAGCCTTCTGGACTCCACTGATCCACCTAGCCTCTAGCTGTGATCCTCTCATTCTCAGCTTCAAGTAGCTGTGCTGCAAGCCAAGCTGCACAGTACAATGAAGTGAATGTCTCAGAAGCTGTTTGGAGAATGCTACAGATCATCCATTTCGCTACCGACTCCTGCTGACCATTTGCCCAAGAATCTTAGATGGCAAATAAGACCATCTGTGATTCTGCATATCTCTTCCATTATGGCCAGTGTCACATCATTAGTATGTACCATTGGCAGTCCCTTTTTGCCTGTCTCCACCATGACGCCTCTAGTTAATGTGTTCCCTAAGAAATAGACATGGCTACCTTTCTGCTCTTGGAGAGAATATCAGATCTCTAAAACTTGGGATAGACTAATGGAAAGTCTTAAGATAACTTTAGCCCACAAAAATGCAGTCTTCTGTCTTCAAGCTAGAAAGGGTCCAAATACAGATATGAATGATCATTCATGAGACATGAGAAACCCAAAAGTAATCAGCACCTCTACACTTGGATAGTATCATCATGTATGTTATTTCAAGAGGGATATTAATCCCCTATCCAACCTTCCTACTTGGAGAAATGAATCCCAAGACTTAAATTGACCAATCCTTCCATAAAAGCTTTCTCTATATAACTACCAAAGATGTTGACTTGTACTCATTAATATTTTTACCTTCCTTTCAGTCTGCAAAATCCTTGGGCAGGATTCATATTTTAATCATTTATGTCCTCCAGGACTACTTCCTGGTCTAATGTATAATGGATTGTCAAAACGTTTATTAGACTGATAACAATGACTGTTGCTTAAAGTGACATGTCTCATCCAGAGATGATTTTGAGAGCTTTCTTTGTCCAAACAAAATTGGTTGAATGTACAAGACAAGGCAATATAAGGAATTTTTAATTCTTTTCAAAGAAAGATATTTCAGAGAATAAATGTCGGTCACAGAAAATATAGCTCCACTCAGATGTCTTGCTAAAAAAAAAAAAAGACCTAAGTTCCATCCTAGCAACTACAGCTAAGTTCCATTCTATAAATCAAATAATAAGCTATGCTTTATCATTGTGTTGTAAACAGAAGGACTACAGGAGTAATAATGACAGGTATAGACTCTGGAATGCGAATGTGTTTCATTTCCTTACTCAGTGACTCAGCAATGCTGAAGCACATAGGAGAGGCCATAAGGAAATCATGGGAGGAACAGTGCACATGTATGTGTCTCAAGAGTCACCGAGTGAGTGGTCCAGTGCATCAAATGATGCTGAGAGCAAAGTGACCTCTGGGAACCACGGAGGTTATTGGAAGGATCACATAGCCAAGTGGTACAACATGAAACTAATTTGAAGAGCCCAAGGAGACTTCAGACTAGGGGAAAGGGAAACATCTCTCGGAGACAGACATCTCTTTTGAAGAATTTTGCTAATAAGACAAGCGAAATAGCTGCAATAGGAAGAGATGGATGAGATATGGACTCTAAAGAACTTTTTTTTACGATGGAACCTATGAAAGTACGCAATCCTTTCTCTAAGAAGGAGCTCTCAGACAGAGAAAGATCTAGGAATTCCACCTCCTGTATAAAAAATTTGCAGCGAATCTGTGATGAGAACTCCCAAAAGTTTCCAAGAAATCTGAGGTTTAACCTGGATTTACCCTTTGTATATCTAAAAATCCATAAAGAAAACGGCAAAACACTTCTCTTCTTGTGGTAGCATAGAATAAAATAAACTAACTTCTCTAAGTCTAATTTTAAAAACTCGAGCATTTTTATTTCGACATCCAGATCCTATTAAATGAAAGACTTCCCATTTGGTGAGATTTTAATCTGTCATTCTTGTATACATAAAAAGAAAATGTCACTTATTTAAAGATACTAAATTAGGTGGTTTAATTCATGAAAAGATGTGTTGCATTTTTTAGAAATAATAAAAATGAAATTGTGGCTGCTCTCTCCTTATAAGCTCCATATTAAAATTGTCCCTTCCCTAACAGTACAATTCCCTAACAGTACAATGAACAGCGTTTCACTATTGCCAGCTAAATGTGTTTTTAATGATGTCATAATAAACCTAAGACCTTGAGAGAAGAGTGATACTGTCAAAGTATAATTGTTAAAACTTGGAAAATAAACCATTTACCCTAGCTCAATGTTTATTTGCAGATATATGGATTGTTTTCTGACATATATGGTAATTATCTAACAGCAGGAGGAGACATATCATTGGTAAAAAAAAAACGTTTTATTATCATTATCTCTTGTTTTAATCACAAGCATCTGCTTAGGGTTTAGCTATTCCTCCCTAAAGAAGAAAATAGGGCCATTGCAGGTATCAATTTTTAAAAAATGAAATATATGACACAGACTTGAGCTTCTTCTAAAGGTGCCCAGCCCTCCATATCTCGAAAGGTAGCTGCTGCCTTTGTCCTTTCCTGGGAAAAGTGTCTTAGGACACTCATAGACAGCTTGATCCAGTAGTGAATTCAATGTGAATTTTCAGTTCATAGCCTATCAAAAAGATCAATCCTAGAAACACAGATATATCCACTGAGGACCTTGAAAATGAATGTAAAATGAATCTCCAGGTTATTCCTTTTAGAAGCAAGTGTCATATTCTCTGACTCCTAGCCTCCTGCCACTAGCCCCCAGGCACTGGCCTCTTTGGATAATGCTGGCTTGAGACAAGTGGTACTGTATTTCCTACTCTGTAACCATGGAGGCAAAGGGGGCCTAAGTTGCTGCCTTCATCCTTCCATCAGAAAAGCACACTCCAGACTCCTCAATCCTGACTCCTTCTCTATTCCTCTTCCAAGGAATACTATAACATCTAGGACCCACTTCTACCTTTAAAGGATTGCCCTAATTCGTAAATCTGGACCTGGAGATGTAGAAGCCGTGTGTGTGTGTGTGTGTGTGTGTGTGTGTGTGTGTGTGTGTGTGTGTGGTGTTTTTTTCCATTAAATACATTATCTTTTAGTTATACTAAAGGGTAATAATTCAACATGCCTGTTTATGAATACATCTTCCATTACTCTCTCCCGTCTGCCCCCACCCTGAAAGTTACCTGGTTCTACCTTAATACAGGTACACTAGACTTATATTTCCCTTCCCTACACCTCCCCTCCCTTAGGCCATGTTCTAGATCAAATTTTTCTTCTTTCTCCCTCCTCTCTCTCCCATCAGGGTCTAGCAATCATTATTTTTCTCTGGCCCAGTACCAGGGTCTCATTAGTCTACCATGTGTCTGGGCTTGAAAATATAAACTAAACCACTCCAACATCTCCCTTTTGATTTAGAATCGCAAAACCAATCTGAGAGATTAAAATAGCTGATTACAGCTGAGGGGAAGGCTATAAAGTAGAGTGAGAATGGAATGGACTCAAATAAATTAAGTTGTTGGTCATAAGCAGAATGTGGAAGTAAGCACAAGCCAATCAGCAAAAAATAGAGCTACAGATCCAAGAAAAGCATTCACACACACACACACATACACCACACTACCTGCCCCAGGAAGAACTGCTTGGGCCCCTGTAAGCCTTAATTCACCTTGAAGGCAGCTTTTTTTCACTCCTGGTCTTCACATTTCTACCTCATTTTATTTCTGACTAGAACCAATCCCATTTGACTTTACTATCTTGACTGGTTTTCTGCAGTTGAAGACAAAAATTAACTAGAAGTCACCTATCGACATGGACAACTGTCTAAAGCTAGCTAACATGTGGATGGATTTCGATCAGTTGAAGAAGAGGAATGGTCTTCTGTCTGTGATTCTCTGGAATCTATTTCTATAATAAATGGATATTAGCCTATCCCATAGATAACAACTTTGTGACCATATAAATTTCAGAATATTAACTTTAGAATGGGATCCAGAATTATTCTAGTTAATCGAGATAAGGATCTAGTTAGGGTGTAGATGGTTTTTCTTCATTTTACAAAGATCCCAATTATATAAAACACTAGGAAGCATACATGTTTTCTTGGTTAGTTCATTCATTTTCACACACATTTCCAAATCAAGAAATCCTATGTCTCTCAGAAAGTTACTGGAACACAATTTCTCATTTTATATATGAAATATAAGCAATTTAATAAGTGTTGTTTTATGGACCATATTCAGAGACCCCATGTCTGGCCACACCTGATTCTACTACTCTAATATGTGATATTTCTGTAAGATATTTTATATTTGTTCTGTGTTGTATTCCTGTGAAAGTTTTCAATATCACCGGTTTCAAAATATCCTAATATGGAATATTCATTTGAGACAAATATTTCATAGCACATTGCTTTTTAACACAGTATATTGGAAGTCTTTGCCAGAGCAGATTGCAATTGGGCATTAGCCCAAAGTCTGATCTTTAAAGTGATGTGGAATGTGTTTCAAGAAGTCCTAAGGTGAAAACTTTAAGCTGCATAATGATGAGTTTTCTGCTTGTGTACATTATGCCTTTATGCAGCATAAATAAAAGACTAAAATAGAGTTGAGGGTTATATAAGAAATACAATGGCTTAAGTACTAGCAATGTTTCTGAATGTGACTCAGTTATTTCTCAAAAGATGAGTTTCAATCACCTATCTCAAATCACATTAGCTCCAAAATTTTCCATTATCTGAAAATAATGAGCTATGTATAAGTGCAAAGAAAAACACTAGTGACACTTGTAACATGGGTCAGGTTTACCCTGATTAAGCAGTGTGTTCACATCATCAGTTATAAATGCAATTCTCCTGCATCTCTATATATTGCTTAGTTAGAGAGTAGAAGTGTTGTGTAACCAGGAGGAAGTGATTTCAAGAAAAGCTTAGGTAGGAAGCGTCCATTTGTTCTTGTCACTGGTTCCATTGTGAACTCTGCGACCCAAATATGGTGGCAAGAAAAGTGACCTTGAGGGGGGACACTTCCCACAGGAAGTCCTGCCTGCCCAATATGAGACTCAATTTCCAAGAGAAAATTAAACCACGTCCTGACTGATCTAATCACCTATAATATTCTTTGAGAATTGTAGTATAGGA
Organism: Megascapheus bottae; assembly: GCF_031878675.1. NCBI lineage: Eukaryota > Metazoa > Chordata > Mammalia > Rodentia > Geomyidae > Megascapheus > Megascapheus bottae. Next base: position 21,482,064 of record NC_143509.1, read on the forward strand.
GGTCAGAGAAGAAAATAAATGTGATGAGTACTTTTGGGGGAAAAATCCTGCACATCTGTTCATCTCCTATCTATGCTTCCAGGTCTCATATTTAAATACACAGACATATATGCACATTATGCACATTGCCTTTTGGTTTGGTCCATTGTGGGGCTTACACCTGGGTATGGGCTCAGCCCTAGTGTTCTATCACTTTGAGCCACAGCTCATATAAATGACCAACAAAGAACACCAACAATTAAGACAATTATGCAAAACAAGAGTATTATGTAAAAATGTACCCAAAAACATTCCTTTCACATTGGTGTTAATTATATAAAGTATAATTGTAAGATAGGAATGAAGACTTTTCCCCTGGGAAATCTTCAAAGATTAGTTCTATGTATAATATATGCATTCATTTTCTTTCTGGATAAAAAGAAAGACATGTACATCCTTCTAGCAGATGTAAGAGTACAGAGAGAGAACTTATAGAGTCTATTCCATACTGTTATTGCCTATTTTATGCATTTGAAGAAGAATACCAATCAACCACTTAATTCTTTTCACTTCAAGCATAACTGGCACCTGATGGAGAGCCTTAAGAATATGCTCTCCTTTGCTTAACTATGGAAGCTATTTGCATGGAAAAGGAGGCTCTTTATTTCCTCAGAGTTCATCTGTGCCTGCTGGTTATTCCCCAGCTAAAGTCATAATTGTGTTTGCAACATCATAATCATTTACCCAGCTAACAATCAGGGTGTCACTAAGAAAGAATTATGACTTTAGGTAGGGAATAAACTACAGCAAAGATGAACTCTGAGGAAATAAACATTGTTTTCATGCAAATAGAGCTAGTGATAAATAACCAGGGATGAAAAGTATGATGAAACAAAATATCCTATTAAAACAGATTTGGGAAGATATAAATAGTATATGGTAAAAATCATTTCTTTTTGAAAGTATGATGTGCAGGGTGTTAATAAATTGCAGTTACCATTTTAGGATTTATAACCTTTTAACTTATACATGATGGGAGGAAGCTAGGAACATATGGAACAAAGTTTCAGAAAGTTTTTAATAAAATAAATCCAAATATCCAGAAACACAAGTTTTATATATCATTCAACCTGATCTTCCAACTCACTGCAAGTACCAACTGGTTTTGATAGTCAGTGATTATTGTGGTGGCCTATTTATATCAATTTTAAATTTACTTATTGTTCCATCAGTAATTTGTCTACATAACAGAATAACTGCCAGGAAATCATGATAAGGGATGGTATCAGACAATGTATTTCCAGGCCCCAGAGCATAATCAGGGAGTCTCTCACTACCAATGTGTCCCACTGGGGAAAAGTTAGAGACTGAGAACAATGTATCACCTAGGTCATTCATTCATTCCCCAGTGACATTCCAGACCACAGTAGGCATCTACTAGATTAAGTATGCAAGTAGTGAGTAAAATCGTGCCCAGGTGAAATTCATAGTCTACTTGAAAAGTAGTGTCTTTCAAAACCAGGCCAATGTATTCACAATTATGTGATCAAAAAAATACAAGATAGCCATTAGAAAGAAGCCAGAATGGGCAAGAGGAATTTATGAAGATTTAGAGGAAGCACTTTGAACAAGTATATTTCAAGGCTGAAGAGATGAGAAATAGCATGTGCCAAAACCCGAATGTGATGAGCACTCTTAAGCTCTTTCTAAAAATTGAATCAGACAGAAAGAACTGGTTTTCCTTTCTAAATCAGTGAATTCTATAAAGTATCTGATATCTAAATGTGCCTAGTACAGACAGAAAGATGTTTTGAAATAGCCACTTGGTCAAAATTGTTTTCAAAGCACCTCATATATATGAATGCAAAAAGTGCCTTTTGTGTTCATGGCCCATTAATAAATTTTCCACATATTTACTAGCATTGATTAAATCTACAAAGGGTGCTTATATTCACATATCCATACAGTCAATCAATGTACCTTGGTCAAATTCATCTGCCAATCAACCTCAATTTTCTTTCCCTCCCCAAACCAATCTCAACAACCTTTTGGTTACATTCTCTCACATGTACATGAAAGTAGCTTGATCACTCTTTTTCCTTCTTCACACTCTGGCCTTACACTTGTTTCTGTAATGTAGATTGACAAGAACTGTAAATGAATGACATTTCATATGACTTTTATGGCAATTGAGAAGTCTGGGTATGCACTGTGATCATTGTGTATGTAAAATCATATAGTCATTTTCCCAACAGTTGCTAGAGGGATCCTGTACTAACTTAGGTATTCGTAATATGGCCTGGAGCCTACTGGAATACCTTTAGTTCTCAATTTCACAAGCAGAACTAGGAGCAGGCCTTAAAAAGTAATTTTAAGCTTCAGCTCAAAATGAATGAATGAATATATTGAATCTGCTTCTGGCAAGGGCTCTCATCTTATGTAGATTTCACTTCCTCATTAGACTAATAGCAATGAAATTAAAGAACTCCTCTCAATGTGTGATTATGGAAAGCAAATAAAGGCAGAGAAGTCTTTCCTCCTCTGCTACCCAGACCCTTCATGCTTAAACTCAGTGCTATATAGGAATTCAACTAACAAAGTTATTCCAAAACTGTGATCAGAGCTGCACTAGTTAAATTTAAAATTTAATTATCAGTTTAACATTCATTTTATAACAGGCAATGAATGGCTTTAGATAAAATCTTCTTCATATCCAGATCAGAAAAGTTTAAAGCAATTGCTGCACACCAGTAAGGACATAGTAAAAAATCCTTCAGACCATCACTTGTCTGAGAAAAGCACCAGAGATTCATAAATCCTGGCCAGAACAAATATTTGCTTCTTCATTAGAAGGGAATGAAATGTCTTCAGAAGGAGGAGAGTCAAAGAACTTTAAACCTGGACAACTATCCTGGAAGGGAAAAAAAGTCTTATCTTTTCTATGTAACAGACAATCTCCATTTTAAGGACCAAACTTCTTAGCCAGAGCCTCAGGACCAGATGCCAGAAAGACTTTTGACACGAAGGGTGTTGATTCAAGCATGACTCAATGTTGTGTCTAGGGGCTTTGAAAGAGGAAATGTTAAGAGGGAAGGGAAAAGCTACTGAAGAGTCACACTCTTTCAGAAGATATTTATTTCTCTTAGGACTTTTTTTTTACAAAGTGACTGGCACTTAACTGATAGTTAAGTGTTGCCTTATCTTAATGACCTCCAATGAAGCATATTTATGTTAAAAGAAACAGAAATGACTATTAGTGTCTTCGTCATATTTTCTAACCTGTAAAGTGATAGCATAGGTGCATAATAGTTTAATTTATTGATGCTGTGGTAAAAGCACCAACGATCAATGTACACTGAACAGCCATGAGTCTTTGATAAGGAGTAACTACTAGAACCACATAGAACCACAGAAAACAGAGAAGAGCCTGAAGTAGAGGTCTTGGTGTTTGAGTAGACATAAGTAGCCATCAGAAGGGATTTTCTTCTTATCAGTCATGAATTCCATCAAAAATGGAAAAATGATACTAAAATGTTTACAAAAATTGACAAGTACAAAACAGTATCCCATGTCTTCTTGCACTTTTCAAAATCTTGCATTATGTAAAATCTTCACACCTACAGACCTCAGGATCCAGGGCTAGGTGACACCAGCAAACTTCTTCCACTGTATTATTTCTTGTGACAATCATCTGCAAATACTTTTGTATTAGGGTTCCCAGGCCTCTAATGAATATGTGTGTGTGCTTATATACATGTAGAGAGACAAAGAAAAGGAGAAAGAGAAACAGAGGGCAAGAAAAAGAACAGAAATGAGAGAGTGAGAGAAAGAGAAAAAGATAGAGAGGTGGATCACTGGCAAAACCAAAATCTATGGTACAGACTAGAAAGTTAAAAGACAGGGCTAAAATGATGTTATAATTTTATCCTAAAGGAAGTTAAGGAATTACCTCTAACTCAGAATGTCCCAATTGTTTCCTTTTTTCATATATTTTTATTGTAATTAATAGAAGGGTTACATTATATTCACCAGATAGAGAGTGCATTACTTCACATACATTTCAATTGTTTCTTTTTAAGACATTCAGATTGATGGGATAAGGCTACCCATATCATGGAGAATAATCTTCTTTACTTGATATAGTAATCTCCTCAAAAAGTTTCTCCACAGACACATTTAGAATAATATCTGATTAAACCGTTAGGTCTCACAAGAAACTAAACATTACATTGACCTTCCCAAAATAAGATGTTCTGAGGTCATTTCTGGGAGTTCCTAACATTGACTATGACAAGAATTATGTCTGGAGTCTCTTGGGTCTCCTTCTTAATTCTAGCACCAACTTTTGATGCTAGGAGATCTTCTATGATGTGAAAGAGGCTAACAGAAAATAATACTCCTTAAAGGCTCGATTGTTGATAATAACCACTATGATGTTGCTGTCACAAATACTCCCTGTGATGACATAATTACTCCAATCACCATCAAACAATGAACCATTACATATTTATCAAATTTGCAAAGCAGAATCTGCACAGTGGTTTAGTGTATTGTACGTATAGGAGGTCACTTGGAATGAAAATAGCTAAAACTTCTAATTTCATTAACCTTTATTAGTTTACAAACCTTGAAGCATCAGAAACATTAATAGTTCAACCTTTCAGTACCTGGACAGGTAATCTGTTACTGCTTCAGTTTTTGGCTTTACTCTGGGTACAAAAATGTGAAAATCATGAACAAATGATCTTTATATCTTCTTTGACCATGGGAGTTTGATGACCTGCTGCTTGTCAAGAAAATCTTCTTCTTCCTCATCTGTACTGCTTCTAGAAAATGAAAGAAAAGATTGCATTTGGGAATCTTTTTCCAGAGAAGCTGGAGATACATTAAGGGATCAATACACAATATACAGAAGCAAGATTCCACTTTCATTTGTCTTCTGATCGATATTATATACATACATTGAAGTTTTTGGAAGCTAGCAGGTAAGAGGTGGTATAACCACCACTGAGCCATAATTTTCCCTATGCCAAGGATACTAAGGCCTCCCTTTAATGAGAAATTCTCATCATTCTCCTAAGAAACACAGCCATGATGGACAAATGAGAAGTAGATGTCATGGTCTCTGGTCACATCTTTTGTTGTGAGAGTCAGGAAGCTACTTCATCAGCAAGCCAGGACTCAGAATCACCATTAACCATCTTCATCATCAGTTTGATCATTTCATAGAATCATAATGAACACACCCCCAGAGAAATCACATCTCTTGTCTCTGGTAAATTAATTAGGATAAGGTGGTCAAGATATGCTGAGACCAAAATTATGTTCAGTAGTTATTTTATTGTGCTGCATGTTTTATTTTGGGGAGAGGGGAATTGGGAGGATGGAATTGATATTGACAGATGACCTCCTTGAAGGGTATGTGACAAGTAGGAAACAAAGGCACCATGGGAGAACCACAAGAGGGCTTGTCCATTCTGAGGTTATTTAGATTATGTCATATAGATCGAGAGATAGAGATATAGATAGATATAGATATCCAAATGTGAAATCCAGTTCATCATCATTCATCTGTGGACCAGTGCAGATAGAACTTTGATAGAATTTTTACTCATTCAAGAAGAGAAGCAAATATAAGGGGAAAAGTCATGACTTCTCATGTTTTAAAAAGAAATAAAATATTGTTCGTTATATTGTTTGTTCTCTTTATGTTCTTTGTCCTTCTCTTTTGGAAATAATGGTGAATTCATGTGCATTTGGTTGAGTTTTAATGACATTTTATGGAAAACAGAAACTTCATATTGATTCATTTCTTAAAAGCTGCTTAGTGTTAAAAAAGAAAAAAGAGAAAACAATTCAAGACCCAAAGCTAAATGATTTCCTTCTTAGAATGACAATAACAAACTTCTGATTAGTTTTGACTGAAATATTAGACTTCAATCAAAGAAATTTACAACTCAAGGGAATTTTATTGCACACTGATCTTACTTAGAATTTCTAAACTGAACCACCCTCCTTCTCTAAAGATTGTAGTAGGTCAATAATGTAGTGACACAAGAGATTGCTTTCCAAAAACAGTAATTAGAAATAACCTATATTTTTTACAAATAGATCCCTTTCTCTGTCACTCCCTTATGTGAGGAAAGAAATGAAATGTGATTACACAGATACGAATACTGTTAATAATCTAGATTCTCTTTCAGGAAAGAAATGTCTCAATATTCCAGCCTAGAAACTTTGTTTCCCTTAAGAATGATTCTATAACTCTAAAATACTCTTATGTAGTAAGTCAATTAGTTCAAGGAAGATATCTGGATTTCAGCATAAACAGAACTGCGGTAAGAATATTAAATTCGACATGTTCTTTTGCTTTTATGATACACATGGTAAAGCAGAGAACTGTATCTTCCTATTAAAGTAATAACTTTACAAGACTTTCCCACAGCCATGGATTTCACTAAATTCAGCAAAGAGCCCAAACATTTTACAAAGACTGGCCACAGAAATGACACTCATGGGAGGCGGGTTTTTTTTGTTTATATAGTAAAGGTTATTAACTGGATTTGTCAAAACTTTACTATGAGCTGTCTTAATGTACAACCTACCTTAATTCCTCTGCAGGACAGGATTCCCTCATGAGTGAGGTGTTAAGCAAGTCGGTGGAACTCTGACTTATATCAGGCCAGTCATTGTGGGGTGATGGTAACTCTTCTGAGACTGGGATGCTAAATTTTTCTGAAGGATCTGAAATATTTTCACACATTGTTAACAGAGGATCCCTAGAAATAAATGTAGCAAATAGAGTTGGAAGTTTACCCACAATAAATGCAAACAGCACAATGGGAGTCAGTACAGATGGTAATTAACCCTACCCTAACTCCCAAATGTTTGCAGGAAAGTGGAGTGGGAATTTAATTGGTTATGAGATTTTGATCTGAGATTACAAATGAATATGTGGAAAATTAAACTATAGAATGCTTGCTTAGAATGTTAGGCCCTGCGTTTTACATACATACTCGCACACACACATATGTGTATCATGCCCTCTTAAAACCTATCAACTTTTAAACACACATTGTATTTGTAACATGAATCAAATGGCCTGAATCTCAAAGGAAATCAAGTGGTAATCCTTTAAAGTTAGACTTATATACGACTTCTCAGATTATCTACAGGTAAAACAATTTTTTTCTTCTAAAAAATAAAACCTTTACATGCACACCCTAAGGAAGATGCTAGCTTTTGCAAAGCTACTTACTCCTTTATGACTTCCTTGTTTTGGGCATATAACCAATTTTATTTGCAATTCCCCTCCTTCTTTTTTATGAAATCATACTAGCCCATGATTCAGCACAGGTAGGGATCAACAGTGCAAGTTAAGTAAACAAAATGTTTTTGTACCATATCTTTACATTAATAAACCCCTCATTTTAGGCTTTAATTTTTGTATATACAAAACTATGATGGCATTCAAGCTGTCATTTCATGCTATTCCTCATTTCATGTTCATGGAAGTAAGTCATAAGCTACAAGTATTACATACTACACTGCATAGATGCTTTTATTTCCTTTGCCTTAATTAGAGTAGAATGAAGGTTTTAGCCAGACTGAGATTTCCTACTGAAAGTAAATTATGTTATTCCCAGGAAACGATCTCAGTACACTTAGTGAGGTAAGGTGTCATTACAATTATTTTACCCCAGTGATGTTCAAATTATAAATACAAGGATAAATTACATGGGTTTCGTTTGATAATTTCCATTTCACTTTTCCTCACGGATTCAGAACAGGTTGATAGGATCCTGGAAGATTCTTAAGCTAAAAAGTTTAAACCACTTACTCACTTCCATCCTCACTTGTTAGGGGTTAGAAATTGGAGGAACAACAAAAAAAAAGCAATGTACTGTGTAAGTCAGAAAACTGCAAAGCAGAACAGCTTGAAATAAGCCATGCTCTTTTTGCTTGCCATATACTCTGAATTACTGTATTCCAGAATCTAGTGTTTTAGTTGTACACTTGGGTTTCCTTTTCTGGTTTCTAAAGGTGAGAGAATCTAGCTAGCCAAGAGACATTTCTACAATTTGGTAAGAAGGAAAGGCCGCTCAGTGCAGTAGACAGAACCTGATTTTGAATGGACAAAACTAAAGAATTAAAGTTTCACCAAAATGTTTAGATGTGAGGAATCCTACCAGGAAAGACATTCCAATTCTATTTATACAACAAAATAAGACTAGTTAAAGCTAAATTGGATCATACAAATGGAATAAGTCTATTTTTGAATCACCAATTTTCAAATTTATAAACAAAAGTAAAGGTGTCACATCAATAAGGGCAAAGGTGGCAGCACTTCATTTTAGTAATGGAAAATTTCAGACAGAGCAAAACAGGATTATTTGTAAAAACTATATTGCAAGTCAGTGTCGAAACTAAAAGGTATCCAAAAAAACTAAGAATCTGTTTCTTTCTAACACAATAACAAACAAGGCTGGATTGACATTTCTACAAGAAAATTTTACTTTACGATGTGGAAGTCAGCTGATTGAGAAATGGATAGAAGTCTAATCTTTCCTTATCCCTGGAGTAAGAGTCTATATTTCACTGATCAGTGAGGAGTCTCATAAGAACAATCATAAATCAATATGCTTTCAGGGTGGATTCAAGACACATCTATTAAGTTGTTCCAAAGGGGAAAGCAGAAAGGTGAATTTTTTTAAATCACAATTTTAAAAAATGATCAAAATACATAGCAGCCATGTTTAGAAAAGCAGCAGAGAGAATTCTTTTAAATAAATATATGCTAAGAAAAATCCTTTTCCCACTGGACAGAACTGGCAGGCCATTAGCATCCTGCTTGGGTCTTGTGCCTCTTGGTTTTCTTTCTCCATCCTTCTACCTTCTGGGGACCTGTACCCTCTCTCACAGAGACATATACTGATGAGAGGTGAGAGTTTTAAATCATCTGGTGGTTCTGTCATGTAAGGCAGAGGCAGATCTGCCCATGTCTGGGAAGTCCCTGCCTTGTTCAGGGCCTTCCAGGCTGAAATTAAAATGAGAAATTTATAATGGTGACTTCCTTGCCTACAAGTTGCAATGAAGCAATATGAAAAGTCCAATTCAGTAATCCATGCCTAGAATCCTGGCATCAGCCCACAGGCAACTGAAGCCATATCCTACCCAATTCAAGTTTATCCAGCCTGGGAAACATAGTACTATTCTGTGTCTTAAAAGTGGTAAAAATTAGTCCAACCATCGTGAATGGATGTCTTCATCCTCTGTTTTTTAATTTCATGTGCTACAGGGAGTAACGTCTGATTTATGTTTAAATTTTTAAATACTTTTCTGTGAACTAAAGTCACCTAAAAGCAGAATGATTGCCCACAGAGCCACCAAAACTGCTGCCTTTATAGGGAATGGATAATTTGATGCCTGGACATCTTCATTATTTTGGCATAAAATTAATTTATTACATAATGATCAACTTTGAACAGAAGCTCCAGTTCCTGCCAGTGTCAGGTTAAGTTTTGTTGTCTTTTAATGTATCTTTTCTTGTTTAAGAAAAACATACTTTCTCTCCTTGATTAGTTAGTTCGGTGAACCAGCTCTGGGCTTATGCAAACATAAGATTTCTATGAAGTCTCAAGACCAACTAACACCCTTACGCCATAAATAACTGCGAGTTTCAAACAAATGAATCTCTCTGGGCTACTGAAGAAGTAAATATTTTAAACTGCCTTTTTCACGAATACTATTTCATAATGCATATTTTTGTAAATTTCCCCAGGCCTTCACATTATCTCCAAACTGATAAGTTACCTCAGTAAGTAGATTGTACTGACACTCATTAATAAAGGGAATACTGTGTAATTTACGATGATATCTATGGAAAGAATAATAAATAAAACCCCTGAAGCAACACAGAAAAACACAGCTTTTAGAACTGAATAAAACTTAAGCCCTGTAAGAGCACCCTATCTTATTGTCTGTGGGAAATCTCACTGAATCTTTCTTCTGTAATTCATCAGTGTTTGAGGGTATGCACAATTAGCTATATGGGAAAATAAAGATAATTTTCCTGAACAGAATATTCATACCATAATACCATTCAACCATCATTTTTTTGGAATATCGTTTATTATACTTAGCTTCTATGCATAGAAATGGATGCAGACAGAGACTGATGGGGGAAAAGAGAGGCTAATGAGAGGGAGAGAGAGATTACCTGTGTACCAATACCTCATGCCTATAATCCTAGAAACTCAGGGGGTTCTGATATGACTATCATAATTTGAATAGTCTCTCCTTTTGGCCTCTAGTATCTATAGTAACTTGAATGAAAAGAGAAACAGTTTATTTTCTGTCTTTTGATCACTTTGCTCCTTGGAGTACTTGGAGCTGAGGAAGAACCTCACAGAAAACCTAAGAAACTAACAGAAAACAGAATAGAAAGGTTGCTCACCACACAGACATGGTGTTTGTGGGGAGGCAAGCACATGTGAGCTTTACTCAAGGATCACAATGCCCTCTGTGGCTTTATGAAGCCAGACCACAAAGAGGGTTTTGCAGACAGCATCCTGAGGGATGAAACAGCCATGGTATCTTTCTGCCCCAAAAGATGCTAAGCAGAGGACAGTATTCTTGTAGGGAATCCGACAGGTTTTTTGTGAGGTTTTTAATTCACTGGAGCAACTGTTACCTCTGTGACTACTGGTTGACCTGGGTGACTGGCCACATTTTCCCTTACTCAGAACTTGCACCTCATCCAAACTGCACTTTCCCGGTGGAAGCAAACCAATCCCAGTTCAGTGTTTGATCCTCTGTGAAGGAGCATTGGGAGAGGTGTGCAGTGGAGAGGTTGTGCACTGTGGAAAGGGCCTTCATGGCGAAAATGTTCTGAATTCTACTGTATACACCAGAGCTGCTGTAAAAGAAAATAAGTGGCACAGATACAGAACCAAACTTAGAAAATAAAAAAAATAATAGAGAAAATAGAAGAGTTAGAATGGACTGACTAAGCAGAAAAAAACACTACTATTGTTCATTTCTACTTTATCTTGGTAAATTATGGGATTTATAAGTTTGTCAGAATGAAAGTGTTTTGTTTTCCAGTTAAGACATGTAGATTTAGTTCAGACCTGACTGTGCTTCATTCCTAAAGCCTTTCTTGGAAGAATTCCCTTCTAGATTAATTTTGATGTTTGGTACTTAAGAGGAATAAAAAAAGCTGGGAGCTGAGGTCTCATGCCTGTAATCCTAGCTACTCAGGAGGCTGAGAGCTGTTGATCATAGTTCAATGCCAGACCAAGCAGGAAAGTCAGTGAGACTCATCTCCAATTAACCACCAGAAAACGTAAAGTGGCAGTGTGACTCAAAGTGGTAGAAAGTTAGTATTGAGTAAAAGGACTCAGGGAAAGCACCCGGGTCCCAAGTTCATGCCCCATTACCCACCAATTAAAATAAATAAGAATGAAGGTAGAAGTGGCTTTTGAAAAAATCTTTGCCTTTTGAAAAAATTATTTAGGGGGCCAGGAGTTTGGTCTAGTGGTAGAGTGCTTGCCTAGCATGCATGAAGACCTGGGTTCGATTCTTTAGTACCACTTATATAGAAAAGGCCAGAAGTGGTGCTGTGACTCAAGTGGAGAGATCTAGCCTTGAGAAAGCCCAAGGATAGTGCTTAGGCCCTGAGCTCAAGCCCAGGACTGGTAAAAAAAAAATTACTTATTTATTTATTTATACAAATAACTGAAAAGCAAAAAATTAGGGATCAAATAGAGACAGAGCTCCTGAAATAAATTTTGACATTGGACAAGCAGAGTTACAGACAATTACAGATTATGATGTGGCTGGGTGACTTACCACAAATCTCATCTACCCACCCAATACCAATACCCTGGCCCGAAGCTAGCAACAGGAATAGGAAAGTCACATGGGAACTAAATGTCTCAACCACACCACAGTAGCCTGAAGACAGGTAAGTGAAGGAAAATGAGGAAAATGAATCTACAATCTATTTAAAGCCTCTAAAATACCACAAGATCTCAGCAGGAAGAAACAAAACAAAAACCTATAAACTTGTAGATGTCCCCAGAGAAGCACAGCCAGATACAAAAAGTTTGGTGTTTAACAAAAGTTAGGGAAAGAAAAGTAAGCCCAGATTTTCCACCATTGGAGCCAGTTCTGAATGCTCTCCTCTTCCTTGTATCTCCGAGGAGCTCAGATCCATAAAGGAATATGAAACACAATGCCATGCAGAAACTCCATAGAAAACACTGGCCAATCTCACCACAGGACTAAGGGATTCAGCATTAATTAAATGTCTTTCTTATCAAAAAAAGATGTAAGATGTAAACAGAGCAACCCATAATTATTTTTAAGACAACAAGAAACAACACAGTAACTGACTTTGCCCACCCAGATGAATCCAAAGATATGAAATAAGTACACATCAGAGGGAAAAATATATAAAAAATAATCATACATTGAATCCACAAGTCCTTTGGCTAGTAAAGAAGTAATAAAGACAAACTTTAAACAGAGTAAAATTTATCTCAAAGATGATACAATATTTCAAGCACTAAAGAGGAAGTAGCTAATGATTTCTCCATTTCTTGATTGGATCTTCATTTCAGAAAACAGTAAGCTGTACCAAACACTATTAAAACATTTTTAAAAATTAAATTCTTTTTGGAGGAAGATGGCGTGGAGACAATAGGGATGCTGCCTAGCTCTCTCCCACAAAAAGAGAGAACCAGGGAATCCCATGAGCCAACTACCTTAAGAAATCCACAACAACAAACTCAAAAAGCAACAGAGAAGGACTCAAACCGGAAAAGAAATGCAGATAAAGCTCACATCCAACTTTCTCAAAGAATTCAAAACTCAATGACCCCTCCCTCACCCCTCGCCTCTGGCTCCAAGCGGGGAAAGCCACGGCGGAGGGCGCCGGCCCGGGCAGCCCCGACCACTGCAGAAATCGGCATAGGACCCAGCTAGCAAGTGGCAGAAGCCAGACGCAGGAACCAACACAGACCAGACCAGCAAGCAGCAGAACCCAGACGCAGACCACAGGCGGCAGCTGAGATCAGAATAATTCTCCAACACCGCAGAGAGGCTCACAGCAAAACGCAGAGGAGTAGCCCAGCGTGTCCCAAAACTCATCGGGAAAGCAGAACTGGTGGCAAGCTATAGAACTTAACTCAGACCCCCCACCCCACTCGAAAAAGACTGGCAAATGCAGAGGGACAAGGAATTTTGAATCCTGTCCCTTCCCTCAACAGCCCCCTCCCCCAGGCCATTGACGGGAGACAGACAGGCGGGTGGACGCTAAGAACCAGCATCCCACCAAGGGAGACGGAGGTGTCCCTGCTCCCACTCTCCCAACAGCCTCCTCCCACAGAACTAAGACTGGAGACTGACAGGCAGGCAGGCGCTAAAACCCAGCACCCCACCAAAGGGAGTAGAGGTGTCCCAGCTCACCCGCCCAACAGATTCCTCTCCCAGGCCACTGGATCTGGACATTGCGGGGCGCTGAGACCTTGCCTTCCAAAAGCGGGTGGGGTGTGCGGGAGTCGAGGAGCCAGCATCTGTCCCACTCAAATCTTGAGCCGGGCACCACCCAGCTGGGAATCTCCAGCAAGACAGCCCCAAGGGGCCCCCCACAGTCACAGACTCTGGCCAAAGCAGCAGAAACACAGCAGGGAACTGAAGGGCAAACCAGTAGCAGAGCTCCCCTTCTGAGAATCAGAAAGGGGCAGCCCCACCCTTGGAGCCCACGTCCTCAGCTGGGCCCCGCCCCTGGGAACAGAGCAGAAACCAGCTGGTCCAGCTGAGAGCTCTTGGAAATCCCCAAACTCCAGACCCTTGGCCGGGGCCCACCCCTGGAAACAGCACAGGAAAACGAACCATCCGTCCAGTGCGCTGAGACTGAAGCATGCAGATCCATCCTACGGCCCACTGTGAGGCCACTGGTTGGGCTGAGAGCTAGTAGCACACAGCCTCTGGGAACAGGCCAAACACCTGCAAAAACTGCAAACTCTGACCTAGTCAGCAGCAGAATCAATTTGGCTGAGAACCACAGGTATACACAGATTCCCAGAACCACCGGCCCCAATCCAAGTAAAGACCGCCACCTACCGACCACAGAGCAAACAACAATAGTTCTCGATGCCTAGAAGAGCGCAAAGACAAATTACGAAATACATAATCAAAGTCCCACACAAAGCCCAAAAGGAAACAAGAGCAAAGGGGCAAGAGAGATGTCACCATCCCAAGAAATGGCACCTGAAGAGACACAAAATATGACTCAAATCAAGGAGATGATTTTGGAAATGAAGGCTGAATTCCAAAAACAAAAGCAAGAAATTTCCAAGGAACTCTTTGAATTCAAAAGAGAAGTGGAAGAAAAGTTCAATACCCTCTTAGCAGACATGATCAGCTCAGTGTCCACACTTCAAGCAAAAATGGAGGCATTAAGCAGCAGATTGACTGATATGGAGGATAGAGCATCAGGAACGGAAGATAAAACACAAGAGCTGGAACAGAGAATCAACACGTTGGAAAGATTAGTCAGAATCCACCAGAGAGAACTCCAGGACCTGGCAGATGCAGCAAAGAAGTCTAACCTTTGTATAATAGGGATTGAAGAGGGGGTTGAATTTCAGGACAAAGGAATGCAACCCTTATTCACCAAAACCATAGCAGAGAACTTACCCAAACTCAAAAGGGAAAATACATTATTGAAGGTTTCAGGACTCCAAACAGGCAAGATCCTAGAAGGAACTCATCTAGACATATCATAGCAAAGACACTAGACCTGAATACCAAGGAATTGATCTTAAATGCTGCAAAAACAAAGAAAGAGCTATACTACAATGGGGAAAAAATTTGAATTACAGCAAATCTCTTCACGCAAACCCTAAATGCAAGAAAAGGTTGGAAAAATATCATTCATGTCCTGAAGACCAACAACTGCCAACCCAGACTGATATATCCAGCAAAACTAGCATTTACATTTGAGGGAGAAACAAGAATATTTCACTCCAAAGAGAAGTTTATGAATACGTGCACACTAAACCAGCATTACAAAAAATATTAATTAATCGAGAACAAATTGTAGAACATCAAGAACCCCCATCAAGAAGCAAATATCTATCATTCACTAAACACAAAAGGGGGGAAAAAGAGAGAGAAAGAAACTTAGAAGTAAAAATAAATAATGGCAATGGACACTGACCACTTCTCCATAATTTCCCTAAATGTGAACGGGCTGAACAATCCAATCAAAAGACACAGAACAGCAGACTGGATTAAGAAACACCACACATCCATATGTTGCCTCCAAGAGACTCACCTCACTCCAAAGACAGAAACAAATTCCAAGTGAAAAGATGGAAACGAATTTTCCACTCCAATGCACCATGCAAAAAAGCAGAAGTAGCAACCAATTTCTGACAAAATTAAGTTCTCAGTAAAATCAGTACATAAAGAGAGAGATGGCCATTATATATTAGTAAAGGGTACAATCCATGCCCATAATATTACAGTTTTAAACGTTTGTCAAACAAACTCTCTTATAATTATAGAACAAAATAGACTCAAACACAATCATAGTGGGAGATCTCAATACACCACTCTCAACAAACGACAGGTCAACTCAACAAAAGTTAAGCAAAGACACCATCGACTTAAACGACACCATAGCCCAGCTGACCTTAACAGATATACACAAGGTCTTCCACCCAACGGCAAAACTTTCTACATTTTTCTCAGCAGCACATGGAACACACTCCAAAATTGATCATATAATAGTTCATACAGAAAACCTAAGCAGATACAAGACGACTGATATAATCCCATGCATTCTATCAGACCACAGTGGAGTCAGACTAATTCTGAACAATGCAGTCAAAGTCAAAAAACATTCAATCACTTAGAAACTGAATGACACACTTCTGAATAACTCCTGGGTAACAGATCAAATCAGAAAAGAAATTTAAAACTTCCTTGAATGTAATGACAATCAAGAAACATCACAAAGAAACTTATGGGACACAGCAAAGGCAATTCTAAGAGGCAAATTTATTGCCCTAGGAGCATATATTAAAAAGACAGAAGAAGAGCATGTAAATAACCTAAAAAAAACTGAAACACCTAGAGGAGCAAGAAAAACAAAAATAAAATCAGAAATATCAGAGATTGAAATAAGATCTACTATACAAAAAAATTGATAAATCAAAAAGTTGGTTCTTTGAAAGAGTCAACAAAATAGACCCCTGGCAAGATTAATCAAAAAAAGGAGAGGGGAGACTCAAATAAACAAGACTAGAGACCCCACAGGAACAATAACAACTGATTTCCAAGAAATTCAGTCCATAATGAATAGGTACTACCAGGACCTATATTCAAAGAAACAAGAAAATCTAGTAGGAATAGATGATTTCTTAAATAAATATACGCTACCCACACTGAACAACGATTAGGTAAACAAATTGAAGAAACCAATCACTTACAATGAAATTGTAGAAGCAATCAGGGAAATGCCAACCAAAAAGAGCCCAGCTCCACATGGTTCACTGCAGAATTCTACAAGACGTTTAAAGATGAAATAACACCTATTCTCTTGAAACTCTTCCGAGAAATAGAAACAGAAGGAGCAATACCAAACTCATTTTATGAAGCTAATATTACTCTCATCCCCAAACCAGGGAAAGACCCAACAAAAAAAAGAAAACTACAGACCTATCTCCCTAATGAACACAGGTGCAAAACTCCTCAATAAAATATTAGCCAACAGAATCCAGAAACTAATTTAAAAAATCATACACTATGATCAAGTAGGCTTCATCCCAAGTTGCAAGGCTGGTTTAACATTTGCAAATCAAACAATGTAATACATCGCATTAATAGAGCTAAGGATAAGAATCCTATGATAATTTCTCTGCATGTGGAGAAAGCATTTGACAAAATACAACATCCATTCATGTTGAAAGCTCTAAAAAAATAGGAATAAGAGGTACATTCCCCAGAATAGTGAAAGCCATATATGAAAAACCTACAGCCAGTATTATACTAAATGGTGAAAGACTGGAACCATTCACCTTAAAATCAGGAATTAGACAGGGATGCCCACTCTCTCCACTTCTCTTCAATATATGGCTGGAACCCTTAGCCAGAGCAATAAGGCAAGAAAAGGACATCAAAGGGATCCACATAGGGACAGAAGAAATTAAACTATCCCTATTCGCAGATGGCATGATCCTCTACTTGAGTGACCCAACAAACTCCACTCCCAAACTTCTAGAATTAATAAACTACTTTAGCAAAGTGGCAGGATACAAAATTAACCTTCAGAAGTCAGTAGCCTTCTTGTACACCAACAATACACAAACAGAAGGCCAAATCAAGAAAATGATCCCATTCGCAATAGCCCCCAAAAGAATAAAATACTTAGAAATACACTTAACCAAAGATGTAAAGGAATTATTCAATGAAAACTACAAAAGCCTAATGAAAGAAATTAAAGAGGACACTAGGAAATGGAAAGACATCCCATGCTCATGGCTAGGGAGAACCAACATAGTGAAAATGGCTATACTGCCAAAAATGATATACAAATTCAATGCAATCCCCATCAAAATCCAAAGACATTCTTTACTGAAATAGAAGATATAATTGAAAGATTCATATGAAACAAGAAAATAGCCAAAACAATTCTAGGCAAAAAGAGCAATGCTGGAGGTATTACAATACCAGACTTCAAACTCTACTATAGAGCCATAATAACAAAAATCGCTTGGTATTGGCACAAAAACAGACCAGAAGATCAGTGGAACAGAATAGAAGACCCAGAAATAGAACCACATACCTATTTGACAAAGGAGCCAAAGATATACAGTGGAACAAACACAGTCTATTCAATTATTGGTGCTGGCAAAACTGGGCAGCTACATGCAGAAAACTATAAATTGACCCTAGCCTTTCACCATGCACAAGTATTAACTCAACGTGGATCAAAGACCTCAATGTCAGACCAGAAACCGTGAAACTGCTACATGATAAAGTAGGAGAGACACTGGAACTCATAATCACAGGCAAAAGATTCCTGAACAGAATCCCAGGGTCACAACAAATTGGAAAGAGACTCAATAAATGGGACTACATAAAAATAAAAAGTTTCTGTACAGATAAAAACATAGTCGCAAAAGTAGAGAGACAACCAACCAACTGGGGCAAGATATTCACCAATACTACATCTGATAAATGATTAATATCCAGTATCCACAGGGAACTCAAGAAATTAATCCCCTCCCAAACCCAATAAACCATTCACTAAATTGGCAAGGGAACTAAAGGGAGACCTATTAGAAGAAGAGATTAAAATAGCAGAAAATCATATGAGAAAATGTTCATCATCCATGGTCATAAAGGAAATGCAAATAAAAACAACCCTAAGATACCACCTTACCCCAACAAGAATGGCCAAGATTTTGAACTCAGACAATGACAGTGGCTGGCGGGGTTGTGGAGAAAAAGGAACCCTACTACACTGCTGGTGGGAATGTAAACTAGTTCAGCCACTCTGGAAAGCACTGTGGAGGTTTCTTAAAGAACTGGAAATTGACCTTCCCTATGATCCCACCATACCACTTCTGGGCATCTAACACTGAACATCATAACCGAAGATACAATAAGGACACCTGCTCAGCTATGTTCATCTCTGCACTATTCACAATAGCCAGGCGATGGAAACAATCCAGATGCCCTACTGCAGATGAATGGTTACAGAAAATGTGGTATATATATATATGCAATGTAATTCTACGTAGCCAAAAGACAAGATAAAATAATAGCATTCGTAGGGAAGTGGATAAATCTAGAGTGAATCATGTTGAGTGAGACAAGTCAAGACCTAAGGAACAAAAGGCACATGGTATCCTTAATATGTGGTATTAAATACAAAGAGTACAAGAGCGAGGACTCAATATCTGCATATCCAAAGCTATGGACATGGTAATGGAAATATAAACATAACTATATAGATATAAAAACCTATGGTTCTATAGACATAATGTTTTATTTTCTAAAATTAATATGTTTCTATGACATACAAACCCTTAGCCTAATTTTGATTGTTCTAAATACTAAGTCCCAGTGATTATAAATAGAGATTCCTTTTTGAACACTCATTTGTTAAACCTGTCATTTAAAATATGATGTAAAAATCAATGTTAATAAAGAAAACAGGGGAAAAAATAAATTTAAAAATTTAAAATTAAAAAATTAAATAAATTCTATGGGAAAGACAATCATAGTATATTGTTGTTAACATTTTATTTTGATCACTGTACTTTACCAACAGAAATTATTTTGAGGATGTATAGCAGAAATATTTTGATGATGTCACCATGTCTATTACTCTTTGAAATAGTCCAAAAAAGGAGTTCTGAGAGGAGAGAGAGAGAGAGAGAGAGAGAGAGAGAGAGAGAGAGAGAGAGAGAGAGAGAGAGAGAGAGACGCGCACACACACACAGAGACGCAGAAAGAGAGTTGAAACAGGAAATGGATAGAGAGTTTTCATATTATTTCTGTGTTACTTGCAGATTTTCCATAGCTTTTCAATTACAACAAAATAAAATGCTACCAAAAGAGTCACAGAAAAAATTAAAGCAATCCCTTTAGGAGACGACTTTTCATTTAAGTTCCATAATAACACTGTCCAAAACAAAATGAACTCTCTACCTGACTTACATAACTGGGACTGTACATCCCCTTTATAATAATAATAGTAATGATAATAGTAAATGAAATGACAAAGAGTAGAAAAACTAGTAAACATTAGAATGTTTGTATAGAAGAAAAGCTGGAGATAATCACAGAATATGCAAAGGAAAAATTTAGCTAATTAAAACTATTGGAGAAAACACAATCATGTGTCACTTAAAGATATTTTTTCCCTTTGTGCTCAGGAAGTTTGTTATGCCATTGTTGGCATATTATGTGGGCTTAACCACTGGGGCTGTCAATGTCATGGCTATGAGGCCACATATTTTATACATTTTTTTCAAACTGGTATCAGACCATATCCAAGGAAACAAAACACAAAGGTTGTTTTTCAGTAAAAGAGAGGAAATCTTTTTTTTTGCATGTGTGTGCTTGTTTGTTTTGGTTATAATGTGAAGACTGAAGCAAAGGCATAGTTAACATTAGTTAGCATGAAAAGCATAGCATTACCTGCAACATTCCTCAACACATTCAATTCTTCTTCCAGAGAGTCTAAGGTTTGCAGATCCGCAGTGGAGTCTAAGGAAGGCTCATTGTATTCTGTTTTATCAATATATTCAATTTCAGAGATGGCAGAAGCGGCTCTGGATGACAGCCTGGTAGTGGCTGTGCTTGATCGAGGACGGGGGGAGAAAAGGCAGGAACTTTTCTTAACAGAGTGGGAAAGTGGCAAATTTGCTGAGGAAGGGCGCTGTGATTTCTGGACTAGAACAAAAAAAATTATACATATATATTAGCTGAGTGCTGATGAAATGAAATCCTAGCTACTCAGGAGACTGAGGTGACAATCAAGATTCAAAGCCAGCCTGAGGAGTAAGTTCGGAAAACTCTAATGTCCAATTGGCTGGCAAAAAAACTAGGCTGGGGCATAGATCAAATGTTGAAATATCAGCTATGAGCAAGAAAGTTGAGTAAGACCATGGCCCTGATTTCACACTCTAGTACCATCACACACACACACACACACACACACACACACACACACACTCATCTTTTTAATTTTCCAAGTGAAATTTTAACAATGTAAAATATTAGCCTCCTTGACTATAGGGAAATAACCATGCACTGATGATTGTCTCATCTAGCTGACCACAGTATGATAATCTCAAACTCCTTTCCAGAAGTGACACAATAGATCACTTGAGTGTTTTTTTCTCTGTTCAGAAGACAGACTAGTTTTCCCTGATTAAAGAATGTTAGCTAATGCCAAACAAGTCCACTTTACACATCACAACACACAGTCTTCATGCCTGTGACATGATTTTAAGTTGCAAGGCAAGAGCAATCCCTGTGCTGGGTGGTGGGAGAAGGAAGGCAAATACCAAGGCTAAACCCAGTACCACTACTTGTGAGCCACCTGTACTGCAGGCCAAAAAGAGATGGGGGACAAAATACACTAGTGAGGAGAAAGGGTATGTCACTTCTCAACAAAACACAAGCTCCTAGGTGACTGAAGTCACAGCTCTAATCTCCTAGAATACCAGTTAATTCTCTGCTACCCCACAAGGTCATTCTCTGTACTTTTACAGGTGTAGAAACGCTGTGTTGACAGGGCTCATCAGGCTATTTGTGCTCAGAAACTATTCTGAACAAAAATAATTGACACCGTATATCTCCATAGTCACATAAGTCATATCATGAGTAGACATGTATATACGTGTATATAGAGATTTGACATGTGTACCTATGTATTAATCTATCTGTATGTGTGTATATACACATATGTATAGGCAAGGATAGGTCTATATTGTGCCTGTATATAACGTGTGCACATGTATGTATTGTATGTACATACATCTTTAAGTTTTTTGTTTTTGTTTTTGCAGAGATTTGGGATTGAATTCAGGGCCTCTTGCACACTTGGCAACTGTGTACCCACTTAAGCCATACCCTCAATCCTTTATTTTTGTTTGTTCAGATATGTTCCTGTCCCTGATCCAGACCATGATCCTGAAACTTTCCCCTGCTCAGCTAGCTGTGATTACTGGAAAATTCCAAGACCTCTGATTTCTGCAAGGGACACTTCTTAACTTTTGTCCAAACCAGGCTTGAGCTATGGGGTTCCTATCTCTGCATTCTTCCTAAGAATCTGTTTAATGCACAGAATCAATGGTGGTTTCCCATTTTATATACAGCATGCACAAAATCAATATTCCTTCAGACTACTAAGAGAGCAAATGTGCCACTCCTAGATGGAAAGCCCCAGGATCAAAACCACAGAAACATCTCCAGCCTGGGCTTATAACACGAATTCTCTACAGAACCCAAGGGTGCTGGGTCTGTGAGGAAACCACACTTCTTTTTGTGGATCTCCATCAAGGCAAACGTTAATTCAATTCAGGATGCTTATTAAAATAGGAACAAATGGAAGATGTTATCAGTAAGGATTGGACTTCTGCCAACCCAGGAAAACAGGAATTGAGGAAATTTTAAAATAACATTGATGTTGTTTGGAAAACTCGGCAATAGCTGAACTCTTCCAGCAGCATCTGGATAGCACAGCGACTGAGGCTAATTGAGCTCAATTGAGAAAAAATAAATATACACAGGGGATGGGTCAGACCTATGCTTTGGATACAGCAGGAGACTGCACTTCTTTCTTACTGGAAATGCACTCTAGTGCAGTTTACAGAAACCAAAACAGAGAACGAAATAGAAGCAGCTCCTATATGGTCCTTGCTTTTTCTTTTTTTATTGTTTCTGCTTTTTTTTATTATTTCCTGCTTGTTGAGGTAAGTAGATCTTTGCTGTCTTTAAATTTATAAGCTTATTAATGTTATTGCCAAGGTACAGATTGGACCCAACGTTAAGATGGCAATAATGAAAAATGCCATTGTTAAACTGACCATACCATAATAATAATAATAAATAGCCTCATGTGCACATTACAACCATAAAATATTACCTTTGGAATAACTTGTGCTATCCCTGGCAATGTAATCTTAGGAAATAATTAATAAGAATCCATTATGCCCTAAATGTAATAAAATACATTTTCCTTGGATTTAACTAAAGAATACGTGTTCAGTAGGTATTTAATGAAACTCCACTGAACACTAGATAGATAAAACCCAATAATATTAATGGGCACAAAAATGCTGGTAAGAATATGAAAAATATGTCACTCTCTGGATAGTATTAATGCTGCAATAATGGTCTTCTTGTTTTAAACATAACACAAACACTTGATGAAATACAATTCCATCAACATCATTTTAGGATAGTGTTTTAGTAATGTAAGAATACTATCATGAACCAAGAACTCAATATTTTAACCCTAAATGAAGTTTTCGAGTATTATTGTCTATTGATATTCTTGCTAAATCATCTCAGCTGAATGGCAAATGAACTTTTAAATGTTTTGGGCAGTTGGAAATGAACTGTGTTGGCAAGACCTCGTGGCTTCATCCCACTGACCTAGAGATCAAATTATGGCAAACCATATCTACCTGTAAAATTAAGGAAATGGACAGCAAGCTTTAAATTCATCCAACTCTTAAGAACCTGTGAATTAATACTCAGCCCACTTCAATTTTGAAGTTGGTTCTTAACTCCTAAACCTGCCAGCCATGGTATCACAATCAGGATATTTAAAAGTGAATGAGACATTTTCCTTATCCTCAAGTCTTCACTTTTTACTAACACTGTCTTTCTGAAGTACAGGTCTGAGTTTCGACACTCAGGAACACTGGTTGAAATGCGGCAGTGTGCCAGGTCCCGTTCTCCGACTGGAGACAAACCAATGAACAGGACAGGCTCATACTCATTTTCTAACCAAGTGACGAGACAGCAGGAAATATCTAAGATAATGTCAGAGGACCACAGTTGATTCCATGAGGAAGATGGAAACGACAGAGAGATTCAAGACACTAGCGTGAAGTAGAATGGTCTTAAATGTCCTCCTAGAGAGATGACACGGGTGAGTAGGGAAGAATTGATTACAGAAAGAAGGATATGAGGATGAGGCAGGAGGTCAAAGGACATCCTGCTAAGGACAGACCCTGGCATGAGGGACCAGAGAGGAACCAGTGTGACTTCAGTGGGGCAGAAGAAGGTATTGGAAGAGACAGGCTATATATTCAGGTGAGGCTTCTGTAGGAAGCATCCTTTCAAGCATCAGAAGAACATGATTCTAGTTATGGTTCCAACCTCCAGAAAGTATGATTCATGCTGCAGAAATGATAGGCTATATATAAATATATATATTAATAAATATAAATCATTTTGGACTATAAATATAGACAATTTACTCACTACCTGTAAATAGTAGAGCTACATGGAAATAAACCATAAGGAGGGGTTTGGGGAAAGTGCTCAAGGAAAATTGGAAGACAGGTGAGGAGTGGTGGTAACTGGCTAGGCTTCACAGGAACAAAGAGATGACATGGGAAGATTTGGGCTGGGCTGAGAAACAGAAATCAGCAGGGTGTACTAATGAAATCAGTGTTTCGGGGGGTGCTAGAGTGAATAGGAGCCTAGCTGGTTCCAAGGTCAGATTTGGTCTGTTTCTGGGACAGAGTCAGGAAAGTGGGGTGGGGAGGGGTAGCTTGTATCAAGGAGTACCAAAAATCAACCAATGAGATGCCGAACACCACTCTTATAGCTACCATATTTTTACATGCATTTTGAGATCCTACAGGAAGTGGCACAGTATCACAAGATAAGATTTCTATGCTTTTTGGCATATCCAGAAGAAACACTTTGTTCTACATCAGATCACAACCTCTGTCCAGAAATCCATTTCCAGATTCCCTACATGGTAAATATTATTTGGTTTACACTGAAATCCACAGTCTCTAACATCTTCTGTATTTACACCTTTCAGTGGCGAGGTCAGTATTTTATTATCTCTATTCCTAAAGACCTACCAAGTGCATGGCCAATGGCTCATCACTGTAATCCAATCCTAGCTACTCAGGAGATCTGAGCAGCCAGCTAGGGCAGATTGATCTAAGGGACTCACCTCCAATTAAGCACCAAAAATCTGTAAGTGGAGGTATGGTTCAGATGGTAGAGAACCAGCTTTGATACAAAAAAAACTGAATGGGAGACTCTGAGTTCAAGCACCAGCTTGAACCAGCACAAAAAAAAGAAGAAAGAAAAACTAGATACACTATCATTAATTATCTATCCATTTGCAAAAGTTCATCATTCATAGCCCTTTGTTATAAACTTTATCATATTTCATGCAGTGTAATTTACTTGTTTGAAAATCTATACAGCAGGTTTCCCAAAATATCAGCTTTGATCGTACAGAGTTGTTGGTAAGTGGAAATCATTGGGCTAGAGGAATCAGCTTATCTGACAATGATCAATAGAACATGGCATCCTCCGGATTGAATTATTCCAGTTGATTTGTTACCACTGACCTTGGAGAACCTCTACACTGGCCTCTATGTTCTTGGGACAGGACACAACGGGGTTTATGTTGTACTAAACCTCATCCCTTCTGACAGTGCCTAGTTGAAAAAGTAGGTAGACCTAATGTTTC
Organism: Megascapheus bottae; assembly: GCF_031878675.1. Classification (NCBI taxonomy): domain Eukaryota; kingdom Metazoa; phylum Chordata; class Mammalia; order Rodentia; family Geomyidae; genus Megascapheus; species Megascapheus bottae. The sequence continues at coordinate 21,507,310 of NC_143509.1, forward strand.
GAATTGCAAATTATTGACTGTGACTGATCTGCTCAAATTGATACTTTAAAAGCATTTTTTAAGATGTGTGTTTACAACAAATTTCTCATAGAGCCAGGAGCTGGTAGTTGCCAGGAGCTTGTGGCTCACTCCTGTAATACTAGCTACTCAAGAGACAGAGATTAGATAGTGCATTTGAGCCAACCTGGGCAGGAAATTCCATGAGTCTCTTACCTCCAACTAACCACCAAAAGGGCAAAAGTCGAGCTGTGACTCAAGTGGTCGAGTGCTAACCTTGAGAATCAAAAAATCAGAAACCTTGTCCAGGCCTTGAGTTCAACCATGATTGCAGTATTGGCACACACAGCTGTGAGTGCAAGGTTGCATGCTCACATATACAATTTCACAGAGTATGCACATGCATTTAATTTAAACAATCCCTGGTTATTTGAAACAGTTCGTTTGGACTGCCTGTAAAGATGCCTGGATGTTTCAAGCTGCTTTAGCATTTGATGTGAAAATAGGTACGGAATTTTAAAGCCAAAAACATTTGTCATAAATAGATGCTGTTTCTATTGCAAAAAAAAATGTGTCTGATTAATTCTCAATCTAAGTGCATATAGAAATAGTCAAGGGTAACCAAAGAGATTTATTCATGGATTTTAGTCAAGAGAGACATATAAAACATATAGATAGATGATGGGTTGGTAGATAGGTAGATTAGATAGATAGATAGATAGATAGATAGATAGATAGATCTTATATATAAGTGTGTGTGCATGTGTGTGCATGTATATGTGTGTGTGTGCATGTGTACAATCAAATCATATGTGATTAAGTTTCTTACTTGGAGAAGCTTTAAACCAAAGCAAGACCCTATCTTGTTAATTTTCCTTCCCATTCTGTGAACTTTCTGGGACCAGGAAAATGTAAGTAAAGTCTTTATCCCCAGGGAAAAACCCATACTGACCACACACCCATCATATTTGTGTTAACATGCCTTAATTCACTAAGGCAGGATGTCTGGGATAAATCCAATACTTCTCCAGAGTTAAAAGAAATGGAGTATATATTCTATGATAATTACTCAAAATATACTGTATCTGGAATATCTAGAACTCAGCTTCACAAATAGAAATCCATTATGCATTATCAGAAAAAATAAATAAAGACTGGTAAATCTTTGGTGATTTATTTTTGAGAGGAATAATAAATGTTTCTTACCTTTTTGCTTTTTAGAGTCGGTTGGTTGATTGGTTGGATGGTTGGTTTTAGAAGAAAAACTCAGGACATTTAGTTAAAATAGATTATTACTGCCAAAACTAATATTCAGTTTCTCTATAAACTGCTAAGAAACAAATGATGAAATGAAGCAAGCCACCATTATGGCTTTCCCTCTGGTCTTACCCCTCTTTTGTGGCTTCGTACTTGGTGATGGGTTCCGGGTGCTCTGTAGAACACCCAAGTTATCCTCAGTGTCTGCACGCAAATTTACACTAGTGTCCAGGATCCATTCTCTGTCTCCTAGAATGGAAAAATGACGAGAAGATATCATTGTGAAACCCATCCTTCCTCATAGACCATAAGATCCGAATAGTACACCACATCAGGTAATACTAAAGAAGTTATAGATATCACCTACTCCCTATCAGAAGCCCAATGACATGGCTTTGCACAAACAGAAAAAAATTCTAAAATTCACATAGCAACACAAGTCGTATTAAATAGCCAATGCAAGCTTAGAAAACAAGAGCTAAAGGATTTACGTTTCTACGTCTTAACACATACCACGAAGATATAATAATCAAACCATGTAGTTTAACTAATAAAGGAGAATACAGAACCAAAAACAAAACCCTCACATAAATGGAGGAAAAAAACATATTACTTTTAATTGACAAAACTGGATACATCTATGGTGTAAAGCACAATGTTTTAAAATTTGTATATACACTAAAATGGCCAGGCCAAGCTAATTATCATACGCCATCAGTGAGAAATTTATTAGATTGGTCCATGGAGATCTAATTCCACATTTGCATTTGCATTTACCTGTGAGTGTAACCTCAGTACGGGAATGGTTGCTTTCTAAGCTTTCATGAGATGGAGGTAAGTTGAGTTTTTCATCTTTATTACCAGTAAAGAATCTCTCAAGTCCTTGGTATTGTTCAGTTATAGGTTTACTTCTGAGTGCTATTTCTTTTAACAACTAGGAAACAAAATGTTCAAAAAAATAAGTTTACTTTCTAACTTATTAAAACAAAGAAGAGCGTTTGTTTATTGGACACCTTCCCACATACTAGTACAAGTTCTGTTCTAGAATTTATATTCTAATTGTAGAGACATAAAAACATGACATTTATATACAAAATGTTCTGAGAAGCATATAAACCAAAATTATCTGCAAGTGGCCATCAATCTAAGGAATACATGAGTTTAGGAAATAAAACTTTTCTGTCTTCTTTCTCTTGCCTTCTTTCATTAGTGACAGTATCTTTGAACTATTGTCCTTAGTATCTAAACATAAAGTAATTTCAAAAGATGAAATTATACTGCCAATTAGAGCATTTCTGATCTGATAATTGTCACTGAAAATATATGCAATTAACAAAAAATAATTACAAAGCAAGTGCATGACTGAGGCAATCAGAAAAGAAGTAACATAGAATTCCTTTAATAAGAAACAGACTAAGTTTTAAATAGAGGTTGTGTAAATTTGAAGATTAAGTTTATGCCAATAATCTAATAATTCATTCTGGTATGTCCTCTTGTTGAAGGACAGACTAGAAACAAAAATTTGAAAAGTATGAACTATCAGAGAAATTACTGGTATTTAACAATTCCCTAATTAACCTAATTAATACCCAAGTATTATCTGTGTCAAAAGACGAAACAATGCACAGCAATTTCTATAACTCTATGTAAATTTATAAATCATAAAATGAAAAGTATTCCAAATTAGTAACCAGTTATGCATGATATTCAAAGATAAATCCAAGTCTATTCTTCCAGGACATCGTTCTCATTTCCCCAAGATTTTGATCATCAAATACCAAATTTCTTGGGCTCTAAGGAAGCTCCTATTTGTATTATGTAACTGTAAATGTGGAAATATTTTCAAAATCTTAGAATATGCATCTGAAAGCTTACAGTGGTTGCATTTTCATTTTTGTCCAAGTACCCCAAGTTAGCTGTTGATAGTTTTGGAACTAGAACCAATCATACTCTTATTACACAAAACTTAATGCATGATCCCATAGAATGATCCACACCTCTCTTTATGAAGAAACAGTTTTAGTACCCAGATTTTGTCAGGAAACATAGAAGCCAACAAGTATCTTGCTTCTCTGATCATAATTATTTTTCTGGAACAGCATTGGCTTCAGCATGCTTTTTACTCAGGAAATCACTTTTACCAGGAGTAAAGAAGAAAAATGAACATTTCAAGTCTAATCCTAATGGATTTAATGAATCGTCTTGAAGAAAGAATTCAGTCTGGAGAGTGAAATGAGATCTCAATGCTTCCAGTGACCAGTCTTAGAAAGTTTGGTTCACAGGCCTCCTGAGGGTACCTCTGTCTTTAACTTTGTTACTTTCCTTAACTACAACTTACCAATTATTCATCATACAGATGGATCATCTTCCTCTCCACTCAGCCACTGAGTTTGAACCTTATTACAAAGAGTAGACATTTGTGTGTGTGTGTGTGTGTGTGCATGTGTGTGTGTGTGAAAATACTGTCACTAATTTTTACTCCTCTCTCACAGTTACACTGGAATTCATATAAATATTACTTTCTTTATAAAAAGAGCCAACTCTTTTGTACAACTACTTAAAATTTGTAAAGTTTGGGTTTAAATATCTGTATTTTAAAATTCTTTACTCAGGGGCCAGGAGTTTGGCCTAGTGGTAGAGTGCTTGCCTAGCATGCACAAAGACCCGGGTTCGAATCCTCAGTACCACATACATAGAAAAAAAAAGCCAGAAGTGGTGAGGCTCAAGGGGTAGAGCTCTAGTTTTGAGAAAGTCCAAGGACAGTGTTCAGATCCTGATTTCAAGCCCAGGACTGGCAAAAATCAAAAATAATTTTAAAAAATAGAATAAAGATAAAATAAAATAAAATTCTTTACTCTTAGCAAGGCACGGTGGCTCACACCTATAATCCTAGCTACTCAGGAGGCTGAGATCTAAGGATCAAGGTTCAAAGCCAGCTGGGGCACAATTAACCTGTAGAAAATAGGAAGTGGGGCTTGGCTCAAGGGTAGGGTGTTAGCCTTGTGCTGAAGAGCTCAGGGAAAATGCCCAGACTTAGGGGTAGAGCGGAAGCATTGAGCTATAGAGCTCAGGGACAGCACCCAGTCCAAGTTCAAGCCCCATGACCCACAAAAAAAAAATCCTTCAGTCTTTTTAAGTTGAACTAAATTGTGTATTATGTTCTTGATATACTCTTCCTATGTATTTTAAAATAATCATTTAAGAGTATTCATATAAAGTTTAAATGATTGTAAATGCTTATTAAATTGTGTCACATGAAAGGGTATCAATGTATGTGAATTAATGCACCTTCTATCTGGCAAATATCATGTAACCCTTTTACTAATTACAATAAAAAAAGAAAATAAAAAAAATTGTGTCACATTTATACTCTACAAGTTCTTCAACAATTAAACCGAAACATCCTATATTAATAAAGAGGTGTCATCCCTCTTAATGGAGTTTAATTGCTACATCACTTCACTTTATATAAACAGATATTATGTATCTGTGAGAATTTATAACACATCCTGTTTTAGAATAACAGAAGGTATACTTCATTTATAGATTTTAAAAATATTTATCATTTTACCATGTCCACTAAGTGTCTGGATTTTCCAGTTTTTGCTTTTGCTTTTTTTCATTTTTCTCTTTTGTATAACACATGCCTACGTTGGGTCTGTTATCATCTCTGATATAATTTATATAGACTTTGGTACCTTGTATATTGTATATATATTTATTTGTTTATTTGAAATAGGGAAGGGAAGGGAAAAATCCAGAGGAGTGGGAGGGAATGGGGGAGGGAAAGTGGAAGAAAAACATAGGAAGTGGTATCAATGTTCAAGAAGTAATATACCCACTACCTGACTAATGTGACTACAACCTCCTATAATCACCCTTATCATTTTAAAAAGTTGAACAATTAGAATGTCAATTTTGTTTCTTAAAAATTTACTCACATCCAGAAACAAGGACATACAAAATCCACTAGCACAATGATGTTCATTGCAGCACTATTTACCACAGCAAAGATATGGAACCAAGCCAGATGTCCCTCAGTAGATGAGTGGATCAACAAGATGTGGTATTTATACACAATAGTATTCTATGCTGCTGCCAGAAAGAATGACATTGCCCCATTTGTAAGGAAATGGAAAGACAGAAAAAATCATATTAAGTGAAGTAAGCCAGACTCAAAGGAACATAGGCCCAATAGTCTCCCTCATTTGTCATAATCAGTAGAAACCTTGGGCTCTCCTAGCAGAGATTTACAATAGAACAAAATCTAGAGACCTTAGGCCAAATTGTATGACACTAAATGTAAGGAACTCCAGGAGAACAAAACAAAAGCCATATAATGAGTGACTGTTGTCCTTAATGCACTATGTTACCTCTCATCTCTTTTGCCATCCCTTGGTTATGTCATATTGTTACAATATTTCACCTTGTTACCTGATATATTTTATATGTGCTTAATTGGTTATTTGAAATTGGATAGGGAAGGGGGGAAATCAAGATAAGCGGGGGAGGTTGGGAGGGAAATGGGGACCATGTCATAAGAAAGGGTATCAATGTTTGTGAAGTTATGCACCTTCTGTCTGGTGAATATAATGTAACCCTTCTATTAATCACAATAAAAAAAAGAACAAAAACATTTACTCACAAAAATAACCTCATAGGTTGTCTAAATTTTTTCATGAGGGAAAGAGTTTGAAACACACAGCAAATTATAAATTGTCAGCCAAGTAAGCCAGACTCAAAGGAACTTAGGCTCAATGATTTCCCTCATTCGTCATAATCAGTAGAAACCTTGGGCTCTACTAGCAGAGATTTGCAATAGAGCAAACTCTTCATACATGAGGACATATAATGTGAAGCTAATTGAAAGGACTTCCAGGATAGTGAAACAAAAGCCATATAATGAATGATTGTTGTCCTTAATGTACTATGTTGTCTCTCATCTCCTTTGCTGTCCCTTGGTTATCTCATATTGGTATAGTATCTCACTTTGTTATCTGATATATTGAACTTATTTGTATTTGGATATTTGAAATTTGATAGGGAAGGGGGGAAAACCAGGACGGGTGGGGAGTGTGGGGGGGGAGGGAAACGGGTACCAAGACATGTGAAAGGGTATCAATGTATGTGAATTAATGCACCTTCTATCTGGCAAATATCATGTAACCCTTTTACTAATTACAATAAAAAAAGAAAATAAATTGTCAGCCAAAGGTCCCTCTCTCCTGAGATTTCCATTTCCATTCCTCATGGTACCCTCATGGTCATTTCTCCTCTGCTGACCTTTAAGATTCTAGAGTCTCTGAAGGGGACTCAATTCCCATTGATGTCATCCAATGTCACCACATCTGTGACAAAGTAGGGAGCAGAAAGCCAGGCCCCCAAGTTGAAATATCGTAGCAGCAGCCAAAATATTTCTTCCTCAGCTTTTTTTGTTCTCTTTTGAATTCCTTCTCCAAAAATTCCATTTTCAGTTAAGTATTAAGAACTATAAAAAGGGGGAATGTACCCAATTTCCAAGTCACTTATTACTATTATGATTCCTGAGGGTTTCTAGTATATAGAATAGGTTTAAATATAATTTTACACGTGATAACAATGAGTCACTTAAGCTCTATTTCTTTGGAGTACAAATAATTTTTGTTAAATCTACACGCCCTGTTCGAGCAAGTCCTGTACTGTTCTCTTTCATCAATAGGAGCTACTCTTGGTTTGTTGTTAAGTTCGCTGAGAAAAAGTGAAGCTATATACACAAGAATGGATAAGAATGCACTGGATCAAATTACATTTCTCTTTAGAGATGCTTTATAGAATGAAGCATTACAGTAATGAATATAAAGGGCTTTTACCAGTGGCGATGTGGTAGCTTTAGAATCTCCTAGGCAAGTCCTTCCATGCAGGTTGCTATGCTCCAAAGATTCCCCTGTGTCTTCACAAAATTTCTCCTCAATGGAAAGTATATCTACATCTGTTCTGGAAAAGGAGTCCTTGCTCTCCAGCGCTGGGTAGTCACCATCCTGTATTTCCTTACTTTCTGTACTGATACCTTTCTCTCTTCCATTTCTTGCAGAAGAACTACTTTCCCCTATGTAGTCAATGTCAGGAGAATGAACAAGTTTATCCAAAGTGTTGTTGGCATCTGTATCTGATGTTCCTGCTGTGGAAAGCACACATTTACAAGAGGTAAATTAATAGATTTCATTAACATATTTAAATTGTTCATAAACCCAAATTTTAGTAATCAAAACTCTATTATAATTCTGTTACTGAGGATTCAAGGTTAAAAAGCCTACTATACTTATATTCATAAGTGGCAATCACAATTTATACAGTCAAATATTAATGAAATAAACTAATAGAAGCTGGAAAGAGGCTATTTTACAGTGAAATTTAGAATATATATGAGTCTACGTATACTCATAGATATGGCTGTAATATATATGTGTATATACACGTATAGACACACAATTAAATGCTTAAGAACTGTTCAAAATGCTGAGCACTGGTGTTTTGCACTTGTGATCCTAACTGGAGGCTTAGATCTGAGGATTGAGCTTCAAAGCTACCCTGCACAGACAAATCAGAGAAACTCTGATCTTAAACCAGAAAAAAAGACAAAAAAGTTCAAGTGGTAGAGTAACAGCTATGAATGGAAAAAGAGAGGAAGCAAGGCCCTGAGAACAAATCCTGGTATTACCACAAAAAAAAAAAAACATTCCAAGTCATGTGTCATTAAGAACTTGCAAACAAAACAATGAGTCATCACTGTGCAAGTACTAGAGTGGAATAAATCTGAATCACTGACAACAAAAGTAGTTGAAATTCTTTGTAGACACTATGGTAGTGATTTTGTAAATTTCTTACAAACCTAAACATACCCTAAACATTCTTCTGGAACTTGAGCTCAGCTTTTTCTGACGTAACTGGTGCTCTTCACTTGAACATCACCTGTAAGCCTTCATTTTGCTGATTAATTGGAGATATGAAGATCTGCTAAGATTGGCTGTCCGTGGTCATCCTGAGATCTATGCCTCCTGAGTAACTATGATTACAGTCACGGGCCACAAACAATCAGCTCAAAACCCACTGTACTCTTATGTGTGACCCAACACCATTTCCCTTAATGTAATCCCAAATGCAGTAAAACTGTGTCTTATTAAGTTTCATTAATAATTGAGAAAGCCTACAAGCAGCAAGATGCCTTTCAGTAAGGAAATCAATCAAGACATTTACAGTTGATTAATTGGGTATCATTTATTGGTAAAAGTATGATCATTGGTGATGCAGAGCATTCAGGAACGTGGTGATTTCTGCTCAATCCTGCTACAAATCTAAAACAACTCGAAGAACAGTAATTTGAGAGTGGCTTTAAGAATTATTTGGTCATATGTCATAAGAAAGGGTGTCAATGTTTGTGAAGTTATGCACCTTCTATCTGGTGAATATAATGTAACCCTTCTATTGATCACAATAAAAATAAAAAAAATAAAAAAAGAATTATTTGGTCATTCTTTTTCTCATTTTCCCATTGGATATTGGAATCTGGTACTTCCATGTTAAACAATGCTCATTTACAGACCCGATCTTAGCCTAATAAAGGCCTGGATTACAAGTCAGTTCATACTTGGCTTAGTCACTGAAAATGGCCTGAACAGAAAGGGTCCCCATTTAGACTCATTCCCTGCTTTCTCTTACTCCAGTTAGGAGAAAACCATGAGGTTTACAAATTATTTAAATCACTCCTAGAATCTCTCAGGTTGTTTGGACGTGATATATTTTCTTTGTATTGGGTCAGTCAGATATAACTTTTGAGTGGAAGATTGAAGATCACATGGTTCTAATACTGAGATCAACCAAATGAGCTGTAAGGGAACTGATGACATTTGATGCTGATGCAGAGATTGAAAGAAATGAACCCCAAAGCGACTCCAGAACGGGTGAAAATAAAAACTTGCGGAGTCCAGGGTTTGTCTGTTCTATGGACAAATTCGTCTAGACACCTAACATTTATTGTATCTAATTTTAAACAGGAAGAGGAAACATTACCTTGGAAATTCTCCTTACCACAGGAAGAGTCGCATCTGAGGCAAAAACTTGAAAAGTCTGTTTTCCCCTTGTTTGTTATGTGGTGTTGATAGATGTCAATTTCATAAGGGAAACCACTCTTCTGACAATCAGGAAATGCAGAACTTTCCAAATTTGAAGACAAGCACAATTGTCAAGTTAAAAGGTGTGTAATAGAATAGTCTGGTATTTAAAGCAAAGATTCCTCAATATTAAGGTCAGCTTTGTACCATGATATTGGTTTAAGCTTTATTTTTCACAGTCTAAACTTACAGAGAACTAAATTGTATGCGTTAATGGAACAAGCAACTGATCAAATTCAAGTTTGCAATAAAATTTCAATAGCTAGCTATGTCATAAAATTTTGAAATAAGTTTGATGTTCCTTCTTCCAGAGGGAGAATTACCTGAAAAGCCCATCAAAATTTGATTGCTTAACCCATGAACATATTACCTGTTCAGAAATAAACAGTGAGGTAGTGGCCCAAGACTGTAATCCTAGCTACATGGGATGCTGAGACTGGTAGGTTCATGATTCCAGAGCAGTCCAGCGAAAAGTATAGCTGAACAATCTGTAGTGTGCCTTATTGCCAGCAAACTGGAGACCTGCAGTTGGTGGGTTATGGTTCAGGCACTCACACATGTAGGGGAGCAAAAATCAATCAGGGCTGAAGATATGGCTTAAATGGCAGAATGCCACCCTTGCACATGCAAGATCCTCATTTCAAACCACAGTACAAATAAACAATAAAATAATATAGTATTGTGTGGTACTTAGATTTTGATTTTAATAATGATTCTCCATCAAGATATGTATCATTTCAATAACTGATTCACAAAGTAAACTGTTATTCTTCATTAATTTAGGGTATCAGGTATTAAAATTCACACAGGAAGTAATGTAAAGAAAATCTTTTAATTTCTCATTTTCATCATTTCCATATCTTTCAGGGATACCCTGAACTATGGGGTACCTATGAACCCTAATACCTATGAATACTTTTAAGGTTCATAGCAAACTAAAATAAAGAGAATTTCAGGGAATAACGTTCATAGGAAATACATGAACTAAATTCTCAACAACCTATTAAACAATCCAGAAATGAAGCAACATTACAAACTTATCACTGGAGTCTATTTCTTTAAGTTGCTGAAGGTACCATTTGTAAGGAAATGGATAGACTTGGAAAAAAATCATATTAAGTGAAGTAAGCCAGACCCAAAGGAACATAGGCTCCATGGCTTCCCTCATTTGTAATAATTAGTACAAACCTAGGACTCTCCTAGCAGAGGATCACAACAGCTCAAAAGCTATGCATACACACTCGTATAGGATGAAACTAAATGAAATGAACTCTAGGTTATGGAAACAAGATGTATATCTTTGTGATTGTTGTTCTTAATGTACTATGTCATTTCTTTGTACTTTTTTCCCCTATGGTTAATCTCATGTGGTTACTGCATCTGACTCTGTTACCTGGTATATTATGTATGTGTTTATTTGTTTATTTGAAATATGGAAGGGAAGGGGGGAAAATAAAATGATTGGAAGGGGGTGAGGGAAAATGTAGACAAAAACATGAGTAGGGGTATCAATGTGGGAGAAGTAATACACCTACTACCTGAAGAATGTAACTGTAACCCCTCTAATACATTACCGTGACAATAAAATAAAATTAAAAAACTAAAAACAAAAAAATGCTGAAAGTGGATATATAATATTGTTGTACAGAAATTTTTAGAAGGCATAAGTAAAATTTACATTAAAGGCACATGTCTGACCCCATAAATTTCTCATTTAAGGAGATCCCTGAGTGTCATGTGTTTCATTTTTAATATACACTTCCTGTGAATTAGAAAGAGCTTACCTCAGCTGACTGTCTGAATCAGCTAGTTCCACTTTATAAGGCACAGCAGCTTCCTGTTCCTCCATTTCCTCTTCACAAGTCTAATTAAATATATGTAACAGCATATTAATATCTTTAGTAGATTTATTATACATTAGCCAGATAAATGAGGATGGCAGAGTATTTTCTCCTCCAAAAAACTAATATCATGAATATTCTAATCATAGCCTGAAATTCTAGGAGAGCTAAGCAGCAGATCCAATACTTTTTGTTTTGGAAGGGCTTGGAATTGTCAAGCACTGTGTCACAACTAGTATACAGGGAGACTGTAGTAATAATTTCTACTTTATTAGGTAATTACTAAGCACCAAGTAGACTTGTGATTTAGTGGTTCCTAGTTCTCTGACTGCCGTGTTATAAATGTATTCAATGCACCAAGAAGTTGAGAAATAAGAGGTGTGCATATGTATGTATGTGCCTCTGTGTATTTGCACAATGTTTCAAACTAATCCAGAGGAGAAGTGAAAACAATGGTAATAAGAGAACAATAATGGAAAATGGCTACTCAGGAGGCTGAGATCTGAGGATCAAGGTTCAAAAGGAGCTGAGATTCCAATTAACCTCTAGAAAACAAAAAATGGGACTTGGCTACAAGGTAGGTGGATAGCCTTGAGCTGAAGAGCTCAGAGACAGCACCCAGGCCAAGTTCAAGCCCCATGATCCACAAAAAAAAATGGAAAATGTTATCAACTAACCACCTAAACAAGAAAGCTGAGCCATGCACATCTTCTGTAATTATAGCTGCTCAGGAGGCTGAGATCTGAGTGTCATGTAAAAAGTCAGCCTTGGAAGTAAAGTCCATTATACTCTTATCTCCAATTAACCACCAGAAAAATGGAAGTAGAGCTGTGGGTCAAAGTGATAGACTCTGGACTTGAACACAACAAGATCAGGTACCACATCCAGGCACTGACTTCAAGCCCAGTAAATGAGAACAAAAAGACGAAGAAATAAGTAATGGAAGGGAGAGAGGGAGGGGAAAGAATTAAAAAGATACTTTCATCATTCTCATCATTTTATGAGAAAAGTGGTTAATTCTGTAACTGAACTATTGGAAATTCAGAAGTACAGTGATTTTTGTCAAACCCTAAACCTTTAGCCAGGGGCTCTTAGCTCTGTCTGATGGGTCATCCTCTAGATTATTCTATTGTGTGTACTAGGGATTCCTGTACAACTTACTGTGACAATGAACTTCTTAAATCCTAAATGATATGTCTTCCTTTAAATAGACAAGTACACTTTAATTTAGATTCCATTTAACATACACTATATGACAAAACTGAGGTTTATCTACAAGCCTGATAAAGTATAAAATTAAACCAACCAGACACCAAACTACATCCCAGAAGTTAGCACAGTGTAATGTTTTCTCACCTCCACAAAGAAGTAGAAATACCAATTCAGCTCACAAATTTGCCTCTACATTTAAAAATACACCACCTTATTTTTGTCAGTGTGTTTAAATTTAAACATGTACAAATTTCTCTTAAATTCAGATGAATTATGTAAGAAATTGTATCTACAATGATATGGAGGGAGGTGTAACTGTAGGAATATGGATTTTATTTGTTGAGGAACGTAAATAGCAGCTGGATACTTACATCATCCAGTTCTATTATCCTTAGTGATGGCTCAAGTCTCTCTATTTTTATTTCTTCCACGGGCAGATAAAGAGTGGGATGCTGCATCTTGATCTCCTCATCTAGAAAACAAGATTGGAGACAACACTGAAGAATGTGACCATTTCTTTTCTCTGATAATTCTAAAGAATCTGATTACTTCTTATCTGATAGTTTCCTGTCATGACATCATTTTGCAGTCAGTATAAGAATCATCTTTTCCATGCAATCCATACAAAGAAATACTGCTGGTATTCTTCCATTCTAGATAACTATATGGATTCTTAATTTTTATGTTTATATTTTGGTGGATTACTGGTTGAATTCAGGAATTTCACACTAAATAGGTGCTCTACCACTAAACCACACTTCCAGCTTTTTTTGTACAGGTCCACATTGAGATAGGGTCTCCTTTGCCTGGCATCTGCCTATACCTTGACAGCTATCTTAGGCTTTCAGCTATAGCTGAGATGACAGGCATTTCCCATCGTCCCCTGCTTCTCCTCCCTAAGGCAGAGCAAGTGCCTGACTTAGAATTTTGGTCTAATCTCAGCTTTCCACATCGCCAGAATGACAAGTGGGTACCACTACACCTAGCTCTCAGTTAACAGGGAGTCTTACACATTTTTCTGCCTGGGTTGGCCTTGAACTATAATTCTCTCAATTTCAGCTTCCCATATAGCTGGGATTACAGTTATGAGCTACTGGTAACCAGCTGGCATTTGCTTTCTAAATGAAACTTTCTGAGGCAAAGTCAGGCTAGAGAATGAGGGCAGAGCATGCCTGATTCTCATCTGGGAGATAAAGGCAACTTAATTCTTGCTGGAAGTAATTTTTCATATATTTTATTGTAATTAATAGAAGAGTTACATTATATTCGCCAGATAGACAGTGCATTACTTCACATACATTGATACCTTTCTCGTGTCTTGGTCCCCATTTCCCTCCCCCAACCCCAGCCCCTCATCTTGTTTTCCTCCCTTCCCTATCCATGAGTAGCTGGAAGTAATTTTCTTTTCTTTTTTTTTGCCAGTCCTGGGCTTGAGCTCAGGGCCTGAGCACTGTCCTTGGACTTTCTCAAGGCTAGAGCTCTACCACTTGAGCCTCAGCACCACTTCTGGCTTTTTTCTATGTATGTGGTACCGAGGAATCGAACCCGGGTCTTCATGCATGCTAGGCAAGCACTTTAACCACTAGGCCAAACTCCCGGCCCCTGGAAGTAATTTTCAATGATAGATTTCCAAAAGATTTGATCAAAGCCTGGCTGACCATCACTATTATCTTCATTGTCCTCTTTTCCACTACTGGAGCTCTGTGCCTTTCTTGTTTCTTTTTCACACATAACTGGATCGGACAGTGTGTCCTGCAGCTCCTGAGGGGTTCTGCCACATAGGAAAGACACAGTAATTAAGCATCAACATGTGTCCCCTGAAATTTTGTTACTTATTTACTCAAGTGTACACAGAACTACCAACGAATACTTAACTGCACTGTTAATTCATGTCAGACTTAATTCAAAGAAGAAAATGGCTATAGAACAGAATCTCAATGGGTTAAATGTTTTGGAATGCAACTGGACATCACACAAGACTATATTTTTTTAAACAATCACATATCCTACTGTTTAAGATGAAAAACAAAGTGATGATGTAAGTCTAGAATTCTCCCCAAGGCCACACAGAGCCTCTGCAACATGCCATGCCATTTCAAAAGCTCATTTACAAGTGTGTGTGTGTGTGTGTGTGTGTGTGTGTGTGTGTGTGTGTGTGTGTGTTATCTCGCCAGCATGATCAATCAGCTGATGGAGTTCAAAGAGAATTGGTGGGCATTTGTCTGAGCTTCCAGCTTACCAGTGGGGTGATGAAATAGACCCCTAGGATTTGAAAGAGAGATGCTGTTGCTGGGGCAGCTTTATCTAATTAACATTGAGGACCGATAGAGGTAAGGCAAATTGAAGGCAAGGGAGAGGCCCAGGAATTCCCAAAAGGGCAAAAGTGTGCATCACTGGGGTAAGAAGGAAGGTCATCTTTAACTAAGATTAATAGCTACTCAGCTCCTCTAGGCAAGTGTATGGGCTGTCTGAATGACATTAGTAAATATTAAGTTGAAGTTCAAGAAACAACTTCAAATTTTCCAAGGTGTGGTCTATCTTCAGTATGTTAAATTTCGATGGGCAGTGTGTTCAATAAGCACTGGGGTTATCCTGGCTTAACACATGATGAGATTGAGTCAATAATGGTGCAGCTCTGGACATATGGAGTGATTCAGGGAGTGGGTGAAAAGAGGAATTTGAATTTGTACAGCCTGCCCCTTATTCCTATGTCATTAATGGCACTGGCACATTGCATCACATCTTTTTCAAATTGAAAACACAATATTGGCTAATATTCTGATAACACTTGTCTTTGCACACTTGTGAAGATAAAGAATGTATGTTTTCTGATCGTTATAAATGACTTTTGTATTTCTCAGACTTCTGTATAAGCAAACTGAATTGGGAACCCATACATCCATAATGAAGTCATAGACACAAACACCAATATGTACATTCAGAGCCAGTGTCTGAACACCGGATACTGCTTCCTAGTTCAAGCTGACCCTGCTGTACCAATAATTCATCATATAGGCACAGAAATATGCTGATAGCCAGATACCTCCTTAAGAAGTGATCATGTCTCTGATTTTGACCCAAAGACTTAAAGACTCAGGAAAATGGAGCTGAGGTAGAAGCCATTGTTTAATCTATACTCAGTATTTTTCCTAATGAACAAATTTGTACCAATAAAATTTAACTGATTTGCCCAGGAATAAAGAACTAACTATCCCAACAGAAAGCTAAGTCTGGAATTTAGTCTACTCAGACACTAGAACAAATGCTTTTTGATAAAGATGGTACCACAGAGACAATAAATGAAACAAGTGAATAAATGGTATTCACTTCACTGTCTTTTGCCCTATAAACTTCAGCAAATATTTATTAGGCATTGATTAATTAAGCTGAATAAGCATGACAAGTGATTTAAAATCTGATCAGAGAATGGCTGACCAGAGAGTACTTCTTTTTTTTGTAAATGCTCGTTCTCTCTATGTCAGAATATTAGAGGATGAAATGGACCTTTTCAGGCATTGGCTAAGTATAAAAGATGGTGAATCAAGGGTTTGACAGCTTGGGAAAGATTCTCTCCATCTCTTCACTCTTCAGAATGTGGTCCAGGAATCTGGACCACACCTGCACTTTTCAAGGGGTATTAGACATTCAGAGATGCTGACTGTCCGTATTCAGACCTACTGAAGAACTTTGTATTTTCTGATGATTTTTAATGAGGTGTGGAGACTCAGCTCTAGAGAAACAGAGCTTAGGATCTTTACCCTGCCCCTCCAAAATCCTGTGTATCCATACAATGGTGAAATTATGACCATCACATGTGCTAGTAAAGTATGTGTTCTGGTTCATAATTTTGGTTGACTATCTTAGTAGTTTGTAAGCAGTGGATAAAATAGTTGTCATTGATCAACTTGATAGTCAACCTGGATGGAAGGGGAAATTTCTAAAGACAGAAAAACACACCGCTGGGTATGTCTGTGAAGGTGACTCATCCAGAGATGATTAGATCATGGCACCTTTGACTTAATGAATGGATTCATCATTGATGGACAGTCTGATGGCATGCTTTGAGGAGGTAAACAGGAAGAGGAGAGTCTAGTTGAAGGCATAGACTTCAGGGGCATGTCCTCAACCCCTTCCTGTGTTTACCTTTCCTCTCTCTTTTGTCTGCCATGACAGGGACAGATGCCACCACATGCCACACGCTCCCATACCTATAATGCTCTCCACAAGGAAACAAAGGCAAAGCATGTGGTGCCAAAACCCCCAAAAGGATGAGCTAAAATATTCTTTCATGCCTCATGTTGTGTCTGTCAGATATTTTATCACAATGACGAGAAACATCACTAATAGTGCATCTAAGGGTATAGTCTCAGAACAAACCATTTGGGGAGATTATTCATAAGATTATAAATTTAGAAGTCTACTTAAATTGAAAGTATTCTGGGAACACTCTAGCCATCAATGTTTATACAAAATGTTAATGATCTAATAGCAAGATTAACCATTTATTACAATATTTTCCCTATGATTCTTAAAAGTCTATCCTGTTTTTGTTCCTTTTTTCTCACAGACCCAATTTTATGTCTCAAGGCAAATTCTAAATCAGGGTTGCATCCTCTATAAGTATAATTAAAATGACTACACAAACAGAAGAAGCTTCAAAGGGATTTAATATTGCTTTAAAAATAATTATGCAAAGATGAAGCGTACATATAAAATTGCTATAGAAAGGCAGGAACAACCAGCTTTTATGTTTCCTAATAAATAATTTTTAAAATTCAGCAAATACCTCCTGTGTTTTCTAAGCCATAATTTGTCCATATATGATAGACTGTCTTCAGTAAATTCAATATTAATTGGTTCACTCCAAATTTTCAGATTAGTTTGCACTTCACATTCTTCCGATGAGGCTACAAACACAAGCCCAGTGTAAATAATTCATAAGGCTAAGCCCATAAATTCCCCATATCTTCTCTCAAGATACAGAACATACACTTTCCTTTATTAATTTGTTTATTTCAATAAACAAATTCACCAGATAGAAGAGAAGGTGCATTACTTTTCAAACATTGATATCCTTTCTTATGTTTTTGTTCCCGTTTCCCTCCCCTCAACCCCACCCCTCATTTCCCCTCCTATTTCAAATAAACAAGTGAACATCTATATAATATTCCAGGTAACAAAGTGGGATTCTGTAACAATGTGAGATTAACCAAAGGGCAACACAGAGAAAAGAGAAAAACATAATACATAAAGAATAACACTCACTTATAATTAAGCTCTTGCTTCTATGTCCTATAGGTCCATTAATTTGGCCTCATCCTATATGGCCTTATGTATCTAGGGTTTGAGCTATTGTAATCCTCTGCTAGGAGAGTAGAACGCATGATTTTGTATAGCAAAGATGCTTCAGCATTTGTCTGTTCAACAACAGATTAAGATTTAAATGATGCTAAGGTGCCATTTCTTAATGAATTAAGTGACACTTGTAAGCAATTTTCTTCAATACTCCCTCACAATAAAAGAATATGATTGTAAAGGTTTACTGACATAATTTTTTTTAATTCTAACTATGTCTGATTATCTTTAATAACAGAAATAGTAAAAAAATGGAATTACTGGATCAGGTTTTGGCAAAATAAGAGTCCATAAACATCTCACAGACTTTCCTTCCAGGTTGGCTTTGAGCCATGATCCTCAGGTCTCAGCTTCCTGAGTAGCTAGGATTACATCTGTGAGCCACCAGTGCCAAGCTTCAAATATAAATATTTTTAAAGCAACAATTGATGGTGATATACCATATTGCTTCAGATACATTACTGTAGCAACGAAATGGGAGGGACCCATACATTCTAGGGTTCTAGATGTGTGTCATTGTAATGATATTTGTACCACCACTCAAATTTCCACTTCCTCATACAGAGATTCTTTCCATCACCCCCACAAATATATATTCAGGGATAGTAAAGAAACGCTGTGATGGAGCCACAATCCCATGCATCCAATAAATGAAAGAATCAAAGCAAGATTTTATTCATCACCTTATCTCCACAAGTCTAATTGACTGTGGATTTCGGTAATATTCAAGTGAATACTAGGAGAAAGAGTAAATCAGTGGTAGAGGAGTAATAACAATAATAATATCCCAAAGTCTTATGGATTTCCTTTCTTCATTGTATATTTATGCTAACAAATAGCCAAAAGTTCTACTTGTTAAGGCTTGTAGTAAATAGCACATTGCACACACTTGTGGCAATGTGGTAGGATGATTTCATGTACAGGTGCCCCCAGATTTTAAGTCTGGCAACATCATAAACCAATTCCTCAGTGTGGGATCCCCAAGCCATGTGTCCAGACTATGTATTATTCATCCTACTGTGCGGATAAGACAGGATGCTGTAAGACTCTGTCCACTCTGGGTGCCCCACCCAGTACCTGAGAGCCCTGTGAATAAAACCACCTGGTCATTGCTCTTCCCTGCACCAGATTTCCATCATTCTTCCTTTGCCATTTTATCAAGTATGTGCTCACATCTCTCTCTCTCTACCATTCCAGATGTCCACTGGTTTGGGGAAATAAGACATCTCAAACCTTACCCTCTGCAACTCTCTCCAGCTACAGGACAAAGCCTCAGCAAATTGGATTAAGGGTGGCACTGCTGAATGACTTAGTAGCCAAGGGTCCCCCAGTCCCTCGGCAGTGTGTTTCGGATAGCTGGGTTGTTTGTATAGTACCAACCACAGCACCCACGTCTCCCAAGCCAAACCCAGAGCAACTACAGGAAGCCCAGTTAACAGGTGGATCACAGTCCAGATGCATGCTCGGGCTGAAAGTAGGACCCCAACTCAAAAATAAGAGATGTGGCTTAATGGCAATGTAACTTCTAGCAAGTATAAGTCTCCAAGTTCAAACGTTAGCAGAGGGGGGGGGGCAGAATATTTTCAAACACCCAATGAATTGTCTTGCCAAAGTTCATGGTAAACCTTGAAATCATATTTTTCAATGTACACCTAGAAATCTATTTTTCTGTCTCACAGATTCTCCCATTTCACATGTCACAATTAGAACTCTAAAATGGAATTGTTACCCTAACAACTATTGCTCATGAAGAAAAAGGTGAGAGACCACTGTTATACTACATTTATCTGACAGCCTGAATGTACCTAGGAAACAAAGGTAAAATACCCCCTAGGACCCAATTCAGCTGCTGTGAATAGGAAGCCACACACCTGCCAAATGGTCCCTGAAAGACAGACAGCAAGTGGCTGAGATTTTAAGCATTGCATTTCTCTTCAGAGAAAGGGGATTGCTAAAGCCTGATTGTAGGACCACTGAATGGTTCAGTTAACAGCCCTACCTGGTTTTCCCGCCGGTGAGTTCCGTTTCTCCTTCTTGTCAGGATTTCCAGCTCTCCAGTGGTTTAACGCCTCTTGGAAAGATTGGGCAGAAGCTGCTTCGTCAAAACCTCCTTCACACAGGAGCTGCTCTACGGGACTTGTGCACTCACCCCTTTCCGTCGTGCTTCTTGTTACCTAAACCAGTGCAAAATTCATTCAACTGTCCTTAAGTGCATTTTCTAGAGTCTTAAAATACAGGTAAGGCTAATGACTTATTGTAAATCAGCTGTGTGTGCTAATTTGGGGTGGTCTTTTTTAAAAGGAATTTATTTTGATGCACTAATGCTTTCTTGCATTGGCAATTATAAAATCAATCAATACAATAGGCTTGATTGCTTCTTTGGTGTTTATTCATCAGTCTCTACCCTGAAAAGCCACAACAACCTGTATCTATTCTGTCGACTCTGTCCAGGCCCCAGGCCTCCAGTTCCCTGTAATTGTTCCTCTACAGAGAAAGCACTGTCTCTATTTTTATACTGTGATTACAGGCAGATACCACACGCCTGTGAAAATTCTGAGCATATCATTCTGCCCCAAAGCGTCTTTTTGAATCTCTGCAATGCAGGCTTCTACCAGATCACATGGGCCTCTAAAAGGAGGCAAAAGGTGTGAGCCAAGTGGTAGAGGATTCTCCCTAGTAAAAGTAAGCCCCTGAGTCAAAATCTCCTCTTGATTGCCATACAAGGAAGAAAGATAGGAAAAGAGAGGAGAGGAGGAAGGGAAGGAATGAGAGAAGAGGATGGGAGGGAAGAGAGAAAACATTGATTCATGAAAACACTTCCCTGCTTGAAAAATTCAAACACAATTCCTCTGCTGGGAAGAGTTTTGGCTGATATAGATTGCACTCCCTTGCATGTCAGTGAATATGAGCCTAAATCCCGATAGACCTCGGGACAACTCAGACTTGGTTAGCAAATAACTAGCTTCCTCCCCAGCCAAGTCACTCAGCTCCAGAGCTGCTGGGGAAGGGAACATGGCCTGTTGTAAAAGGGGAGGACTCAGGCTGGGAGTTTGGCCTAGTGGTAGAGTGCTTGCCTAGCATGCAGGAAGACCCGGCTTCCATTCCTCGGTATCACATACATAGAAAAAAGCCAGAAGTGGTGCTGAGGCTCAAGTGGTAGAGCTCTAGCCTTGAGAAAGTCCAAGGACAGTGCTCAGGCCCTGAGCTCAAGCCAGGACTGGTTAAAAACAAAAGGGTGGGGGGGAGGACTCTAGGAAATTCCAAAAAAAAAAAAGAACCAACGGCCAACCAGCAGATGTGACTCATGGCTGGAATCCTAGCTACTCTGGAGGCAGAGATCTCTCCAGTGAAAAAGCTGGAATTGGTGTGGTAACTCAAGTGGTAGAGCACTAGCTTGGAGCAAAATGGGCTCAGGGATGGCACCCAGAATGCAGGAAAAAAAAAGAAGAAAGAATCCTCACAATTTTATAAAAAAAATATGGAGAGGAGATTATTTAAAAACCTATTTAGCACATCATAGTATAAGTAGCTGGTCTCGATAGCTACCAGAATTACATGCCAATCTGTTTTATAAAACAGCCAGGTTCTGGTGACTCTCCACTATAATCCTAGCTACCCAGAAGGCTGAGACCTGAGGATCACAATTCAAAGTTATCCCAGAGAAGAATGAGAATGTGAGACTCTTATCTCCAGTTAATCACAAAAAGCTCGAAGTTGAATTGTGGCTCAAGTGGTAGAGTACCAGCCTGGAGCAAAAGAAGTTGAGGAACAGTACCCAGTCCCTGAATTAAAACCCCAGGACGGGTACAAAAGAACATTTTTTAATTATGAAAATTCTTGAACTAAACACTGGGAAAGCTTTTGTATTTTTAGTCACTCTGAAGTCTTGACTGATATAAAATTGTTACATTGCCTCATGAACTTTCATTTAACATTTGCATCACATTCTTATTAAATTCTTGACATGGTGTCAATGCCTCAAAAATTCACCTGGTCAAAAGATCATTCATAAAAAAAGATCAATTTTTAATGCAATCTCCTTCTTAAACATTAGTTTAGAGTCAACACATATTTGACTAATAACACACAAACCCATCTGAAATATAATATGATACAGGAATCTCGAAAACTCTGTACCTGCAGTTAGATCTGTAGATTCTAGCCTGAGCCCATAGGAACCAGCTTACCTCAGAGCTGCTCGGCCGTGCAGGTGGTGATTTGGGTCCACTCTGACTTTTACTGGCATCTTTCATCGAAATAATCCCTTCTTGATATTCATCTGGATTTGCTTCTTTTATGAATTGATGGGCAGCATCCAACACACTGGATAATATTTGGGATTTTGACTAACAAACAAAAAGGAACAAACTGTGACTCAAAAGCCTAAGGTAAGCCCCTCTAATTCAAACACCACACACCAAACTGTCAGCATGCATTGCATGCCACAGAAAAGTCAGTACATTTTAATTAATATCAAGAGAAAGCCAGGCACCCATGGTACACGCCTGTAATCCTAGTTGCTCAACGGCTGAGATCTGAAGATTGTGGTTCAATCCTGGGCAAGAAAGTCCATGAGGCTCTTATTTCCAATTAACCACCAAAAAGCTAAAAGATAAACGAGCAAAAAAAAAAAAAGGCTCAGGAGAGCACGCAGGCCCTGAGTTCAAGCCTCAGAACCAGGGGAAAAAGAAAAGTTGACCTTTTAATCAAGCATTACAACAGTGACAACCCACGTCAGAGGATATTAGTTCTCAGTGTCCCATCTGTGCTACACATCCTGGAAACACAGTTAATACTTGGGTCAACTCCGCAACATAGTTGGTTTTAATCTCTGTTTTAGGTATAGAAATTGAAGTGAAGAGAATTTAAACATCTTGTCCTTGGGTCAGTCGGTGAGTGTGTGGCCACACGAGCCCACTGCTCCATCCACTCTCAGCCTTCCAAGATGCCCAGTCCAACTAAGTAAGTGTAATATTTGTTTGTATATTGTGAGGGGAGAATTAAAGGAAAGGAGCTCATTCTGAAGTAGTGAGCACTCCTTGGTGATAAGAATAGTTTTCTTGGGGGCCAGGAGTTTGGCCTAGTGGTTAAAGTGCTTGCCTCGCATGCACAAAGACCTGGGTTCGATTCCTCGGTACCACATACATAGAAAAAAGCCAGAAGTGGTGCTGAGGCTCAAGTGGTAGAGCTCTAGCCTTGAGAAAGTCCAAGGATAGTGCTCAGGCCCTGAGCTCAAGCCCAGTACTGGCAAAAAAAAAAAGATTAGTTTATATTAGTGTTGCTGTTTAAACTGTGGGTTGAGGCTAAGGGGAGAGGGCAATGGTTTCTCTCTCCAGTTGCTGAGGAAGCCCCAAGTTATTCCTCATTTCTGTCTTGGCTGACAAGAAGCCCTTTTCTAACCACCTTCTTTCCTGGCAATCTCTGCTGCTCTTTCTGGAATCACTGATGTCACTCAAAAAGCCCTGTCCCCTCTTAACAACCTGGAGCCCCTGAACAACAGAATGGCCTGAATTGCAAGTTTTCTCCTATCAGAGACTGGACTAGTCAGTAGCCCACTGGGCTTGCTCTCAGTCCCAGGAGAGAAGATTCAGAACGTTTAAAGATTCCACGAGAATCTGGTATTGGGAAGACAAGAAAGAGGCCTCACTTCTTAGCAAATGTCATCAAGACAGAATTTGGAAAAAAATAAAAGTCAGCAGAGATCCATGGAAATATTCCTATTTTTAAGTTTTTCATCCAGTTACCAATTTAAATAGCTAAGTCAATTAAGATTCACTTAAGTCCAATCCTGCAGTATTTTAGTGAACATCAAATTAACCTGTGCTGTTTCATAATTAATGAAGTACATAAATATGACAGATGTGGCCTACATGCTTATCTTTGTTGTCTATCTTATGTAGCACCATTGACAAATTCTCTCTGAAGTCATCAAAATGCCCATGTAGATCTAGGTAGCCCTTGTTTCTGAAAGAAATGCTATCCATGCTAATAATCAACCTCCAGTGCTAATAATCAGCCTTCTAGAGATGCCTGACTTTTAACCAGTATTTTAAAACATAATCTAACAGAAGCTTGAGTGTGCCTAGAATAAATGTCTGGATTTTGGAGTGGAGTCCAAAGCTTATGCAGGTAATCCCAGCTACTTACAAAGGAGTGATCAAGAGCATCACCATTTTTGGCCAGTTCAAGCAAACAAAGAGACCTCCGCAAGAAATAAACCAGGTATAGTGGCATTCACCTGTTACCTTAGCTATGCTGGATCCGTAGTTGGGAGAATTGCAATCAGGTTCATCTTGGAAAAAATGTGAGCTCCTTTTAAAAATAATAACTTTACAAATTAAAAAAGTAAAATAAAATAAAAGAGACATGGCTCAAGTGGTAGAAAACTTGCCTGACAAACAAACCCCAGTATCAGCCCAAAACATGGTTTTTGGATTTCAAAGCAGTTATCATGTCTAGTTTTATCTCATGTCTATGAAACAGGAATTTTATATAAAGTATCATCAAGATGGAATAATCACTTACCTTTGCACTAATGTAACTAATATAAAACAGAAATTATTGTTATCCTATGTGTTCTTCTATGAATATCCCAATAATATTTATAACTTTTTTAGTTTACATAATAAAATCTCAGAAATGGAAAAAACAGTGGTAAGTTAAATATACTACTAAAAACAAGGAAAATCATGGATAATTGATAAGGATTATCTAGCAAACGATCTTAAAGTCCTATACCTTTACTAGATTAAAAATAAGTAAAATGTCAATAAATAGAAATATTTTTGGGGGTGGGTGGAAGGAAATGGGGAAAAAAACATGAGAAGTGGTATCTGTATGAGAAGTTAATGCACCTTCTATCTGGAGAATATAACTGTAACCCCTCTATTAATTACAATAAAAAAGAAATGATATTTTTCAGAAATATCACATATTTTGATATGTTCCATTATACACATACTACATATATATACTTTATTACTCCTATTTTTAAAACAATTATATGAGGAAAATTAACAGGTATTTGTGGTTCTCATACTATAGGTAAAAAGTAAGTCTACATAATAATGCCTGGGCTCTGTTAAATAGTTGTAAGATGTTAGGCCTCTTCTAGGTCACCTTCTTTTCACTTTCAAGTTTATTTTAATCTTCATAATGCAGACAATATATTTGATTTTGGTTATTGAAATTAAACATATTAAATTTTGTCTGTGGTAGATATTAACATTTTCCTTGCTTTAAAAAACCCACAAAACTTCAATTCTGAATAGAGCCATGTATGCAAAAGTTAAGTGGTTTAGTATATATATATATAATATATATGTATATTGAATGTTTATTTATGACCAAGGATATAAATAAATTACAGCCAGGTGCAGATGGTTCACACCTGTAGTCCAAACTATTCAGAGACTGAGATCTGAGGTTCAAGGCTGAAATCTAGCCCAGGCAAAAAAAGTCTATGAGTCTCATATCTAATTAACCACCAAAAGAAATGGAAGTAAAACTATGACTCAAGTGGTAGAGCACTAGCCTTGAGAAAAAACACCTCAGGAACGGCCTTCAGGCCCTAAGTTCAAGACCCAAGACCAAAATAAATAAATAAACTTCTGCATTTATTAAATAGAGGTATTTACAATTCACAAATAATAATATACAAGGATGACTACTGTCTAGAATTTGGAGCTTATTTGTAGAAGCTTTGTGGTTCAGAGTTTTTATACAAATGTAACCCTTCATAATATTACAATTACTATTTTGACTAATAAGTAACAAATTGGTAATTACAGGAAAGTTATGATATTTAGCATGGATTAACTGTATATTCACTATAAATGTGTGGCATGCATTAAAATATTTTCCAAGTTTAGATCTCAATTCAGAGGTAACTCTCTTTTCATCTTCTGCACATAAAATTTGAAATCAGAGCTGGGTCCTGGTGGCTCACACCTATAATCAAGTTATTCGGGAGCTGAGATCTGAGGATCAAAGTTCAAAGCCTCCAAGGGCAGGAAAGTCCCTGAGACTCCAATTAACCACCAGAAAACCAGAAGTGGCACTGTAACTCAAAGTGGCAGAGCATTCCCAGGCCCTCAGTTCAAGCTCCACATCCTTTTTTTGTCCACACAAAAAAAAAGAAAAAGAAAAAAATCAATAGGTGCTAATGAAAAATAACAAAGAAAAAGGGACCACAAGATATAAAATTACCTGGGCAACTGCTGTACATGTGAAAAATGCTTTCAAAGTCAAACTGAAATAGTTCTCCGAAGATGCAGTAAATCATCAGATTCATGGCAGGACAGAAGCAGAGAGTGGAGCTCAAAGAGGGAGATTTACAGCAGTGTTTGCAGTGTTTTCCAGGTCCCTCACTCTGCCCTGGCATGGTAGGGCAGTTCCATCGACTCACTCACCTAAATTCTCACTTGAACTTTCTTCCCCCCCCTTAGAATGATATTATCTTTCAAATTGCACTTCAGAAGAATCCATCACTCTGACAATGTGTCATTAATCAAAGTAAAGAGGCTTACTATTTTTTAGCTTTGGCGAATGGATGGCACTATGTGAAAGTTAAGGTCGAAGAGTTAAAAGATTCAGTCCTTTCAAAAAAAATCATGTGCTTTATGGTAGTGTGGGTACTTCAAAAGTCTAACCAGCATTGTCATCCAATTTTTTGGGCTGTCCAGTGATAAATATTTATGATCGTGGTGACACAGCCGTAGATCTTTATATGATCTAGAATTTTCTAATTCAATACCAAGTGGGCCCCTAAGCAACTGTGAACATTTGAAACGGAATTTCGAAATTTCTTCTTCCATGGCATTGTGGCGGCAGTTTTTTTGCACTCAGTTTATGAGACTGACTCTTGCTATGTGGTCCGGGTTGGTCTCAAACTCACAATTCTCCACCTCAAACGTGTTGGGATTATAGACATAGACTTCTTTACTCAGCCAAAGTCTTGATTTATAGCATTGCCTTTCACTGATGTAGAAACAACATTTTACTGCAAACACAGCCTTGCATTAAAAAAATCTAGCAATCCTGAATTCTGTAGGAAAACACAAAATTCTGTCTGAATAATAACTACAGCAAAAAGAGCTGGGGTGTGGCTCATGTGGTAAAAACACTTGCCTACCAAGCATGAGCCCCAGAGTTTGGACAAAGATGTGAGCGACTGTTAGGATCAAAAACTAAGTGCAGGGGCCGGGAGTTTGGCCTAGTGGTTAAAGTGCTTGCTTAGCAGGGATGAAGACCCGGGTTCGATTCCTTGGCACCACATACATAGAAAAAAGTCGGAAGTGGTGCTGAGGCTCAAGTGGTAGAGCTCTAGCCTTGAGAAAGTCCAAGGACATTGCTCAGGCCCTGAGCTCAAGCCTAGGACTGGCAAAAAAAAAAAAATTAAGTGCAAGCCAGAAAGAGGAAGAAACTGAGTAGAAGTAAAGGAGTTTCCAGAAAACAAAACTGGAAAACAAAGAATATGACACAATCACTAAAGTCTTCATAAAAAATACAAGAAGTACAGAGTGAAGAAAATGAGTGCTCTAGAACTCAGCAGAGTCACATGTTAACATCTGGTTCTACTCAGCATCTGTCTTAGGACAGAGAAGTGGTACTGTTGTACAATATTAATAATCTGAAAGCAAGGCTACTTACTGAATTTACCCTAACCCAGACAGAAATTAAACCCTAGAAATGGAAAAATCACATGGCTAAAATTTATTCTGTTTTCCAGCAACATATAACTTAACGTAGAACTTAAGAGAATTTATTCACCTTTCCTGGAAAGATCTGATTTGTTATCAACTTTTATTAATCAAAGATTTATTTAATGTTATTCTTCCTTGACACATAAGAGGATAATAAAACCAAGCAGAGATCTAGACAAAGATAGTTTATGATATGTATAGTTTATTATTCAACAGATAAATGATGTCAAATAAAAATAATGTGGATTCAATATTTTAGCACTATTGCAAAATAAGATGACACCAAAAAAGACACAAAAAGCATCCAAACCAGCTAAAATAAGGTACTATTACATAGAAATGTAATAGCTCAGAAAAATGAACATTGTCAAATGTTCTAAAATCACTTAGAATCAAGAAAAATAATGACATGGTTTAGTTCTAAATAATTATGCCTTTCAAACTATATTACAGAATTAAAAAAATCTACCCAAAGAAAATTCTTACAACTAAGCAAGAACAAGAAAGAAACCCAGGAAATTCACACCTGTAATTTAATTTCTGCTTGGTGCTTCGATATCATGTAATTATGCCTACATTAATTATCTTATCAAGTCCTTCCATTGTTTAGGGGCTGTCTTTTTGTGTATGATGAATGCATTCAGATAAGTTAGAGGCATTCGACAATTATTCATATCTGAACTACACGAGGATCAATAGTACTTCAGATCCAGTGATCTGATTGACAGATTTTGAGATTGAGTGGAATTCCCCAGGGACAATCACATTTTTTCATATTTGGTTTTCAGATATAGTATTGGATGTGCATCCTGACAGAACACCACATACCACAGGATCAATGAGAAGAAGAAAGCAAAGGGAATTACTTCATAACTCGTCAAAGCCCAGGAAAAATCACGAGGCCTCACAGGAAACCCAGAACGCTGTGAGGACTCTCCAGATGCCAGCAGTAGCACGCTGAGGCAAGTTTGACTTGTGCCTCAGCTACTGAATCTCTCCATCCCACCGTTCGGACATGGAGCAAGGTGATCTTAATTCACTGTTGATTTTCCAGAAGCCTTACAAGGTATGTATTATACCACTCATGAAAATACCCCTAGGTCCACCATTTCGTATTGTTAACTATAGCATTGGTGTGCTACAAATCTCTAGGCATTTGTTACCTTTTCTTATGTATCTTATTTCTTCTAATTCATCTTTTCTCATTGTCTTTAATTTGAATAACATGCATGAATAATGCAGGGAGTTTTTAGTATGATTATTCCCTTCACCCATGCTGTGTACTTGAGACTCAGTCCCTTTCTCAAACATGGTTGAGAGACTTCTGTCTGTCTGTATTTAAGTCTTCCTACCCTTCACTATCCTTTCTCTTCTCTTCTTCCACTCCCTAATTCCTCAGATAGTCTATCTTTTACATTCATTTCCCTTCAATATCATCCTCATCATCACCAACCTCAAGACTGCTTTAAGTCTAGGTCCCATTCATGAGTGAGAATGTGCAATGGTTGGCTTTTTCCAGTGCTATTTGTTTTCCTCAACATAATGGTTTCCAGTTATATTTTCCTTCATATGGGGTAACTTTATTTTTCTTCCTAGTAGAGTAATATTCCATAGTGTCTACGTACCATCTTTTCTTTATTCATCCACCAGCTATTGGATACCTTGGCTGATTCTACACTGCTACAGAACTGCCACTGCTCCACTGTCAATATCCACCAACCATTTGCTCCCTATCCCTCTACAAGGCTAAGTTACAGACCGTGCTCAGTGGAACTATGTGATATATGCCCTTTCTTGCCTTACTTACATTTAGTATGTCTTTGCTTGGTGCATATTAGGTGTTTCTAACACACCCATACATATATATGAACATACATATAAACATACATCTACACATAAAGACATATGTATACATACATAGAGCCAAATACACACATATGCATACATACAAGAAAGTTAGATAATGCATATGTTGATTATCACAATTATGGTGATGTTGAGGGTTCATTTTTATATGCCAAAATCTGTCAAGATATATACATTAATTATACACCATCTTCTATATTTCAATCATCCCTCAATAATGCTATAAAAAAATTCTAAACATGGAGCAAATATTTCCACTCATTCTTTGGGTAGACTGTTATCAACAGAACTTTGCTTTCTAGGCTTTAAATGTAAAAGAAAAGAAAGAAGGCTGAATTTCTACTCCTTCTTTCTCCCTGAATAATGAAGTATAATCTGTGCTGCCCCTGCTATGAGCAGAATACTTCATATATAGATTGTCATATAATCTGCTCTTCTCAACAGCCCTGCCAGATTCTACACTTGCATACACCTGGTTTTCTGGAAGATTCCCTAGCATGGACAGCCCATAGAAGCCTGGCTGTCCCTTTGCGGTTGACTGGAAACTTATCCACCTTAGTCCTACAACTAACTAACCTGCCTCCTGTCAGCTGTTTCTGTGATACACTGCTGAGCTCTTTAGGAGTTTATTCTTTGCTCAGGGTGCAATTAGATGCCCCCTGTCCTGTGTCCCTTCATCATTCAGGAGTCTTCCCTTCCTTCCCTGAGCACTGCATGCTGACATCTAGCATTCATCATCAGATGCAACTGTACATTTTTGCATAGTATGAACACCATCTCACATTCAGATCTCCCAGAGACTTCTTTCAATATGTCTCCAAGCAATCTATACCAAGGGCCACAAAGACATGGAAAAATACCACACCACTGGTCCTCAAGGAAATACAAGTCCTCAGAACCACAAAGAATTGGTCTTTCCTAGTCAAAAATGGATTTGTATGGGCAAGTCTAGGTGCTGAGACCATAGCAATGCATAGAACTTAGTCTTTCTTGAAGGACTTGAAAGGAATGGAAATGCATCCGAAGATGGAATACATGAGTGAGTGGTTAGTAGCCGTAGAGTCCTAAAAATTCTTTGCTCAAGGAAGTGCTAAGTGACAACAATCGTATTGGAAGTTGTGAACACAGACCTTTAGTTCAAGGGACAAGAGCTAAGCATATTTAAGAAGAACTAAATTTAAAATGACAATACTTAATTATTAGTATGCATTTATATTATTTCATAATATAATAACTAGTGGCAAGTCGATATTTGTGTCAGATATTTAATAGCCTGGATTGTAGAGCATGCAAGTCAATACTCCTTTGGTGTTGGGGGACATGTACACTTGTCAATCACACCTACCATCCACACATGTCCATTACTTTGTTGACTTTGGGCAGAGAAACTGAGCATACCCTACAGAACCCTGTCTAAAGCCTCCGTTTAAGGACTCGCAGAGTTGTTCATTATCCAGCAACCCTTCAGACAGGCTCTACACCACCAAATAAATAAATAATGGCTCTATTTTGAGAAGAAATAGATTCCATTCACAGAAACAACATGTATCTGAATTTGTCTTAACATCGATGGCATAGCCACCAATCTTGACTGGATCAGTTGTAACCATGACAGTTTTGTTTCTACTTTACAATCCCAACAGCTATTTCTCAGTGGATGAAATGAAATAAACAATTGGCCTTCCCAAAGTCTAACCTACACAAAAACTTGGAAATTATCTCCAATTTGACTCTGAACTCGAGAAGGTTCTGTGTTGGGCTCCTGGGAAATAATTTCTGCCTTTCCCCTCTGGGATCTGTTAGGACAGCTCTGGGCCCCCCCACCTGTGGGCAAGTAAAAGGAGGAAGATGGGGCAAGAGGAAAGCTAAGCTTCACTGACAAAAACACACAATAAGTGCCACAATGACCACTGAGGGGCTGTTCTAAATTGAGGCTAGAGGATGAGTGGATTTGTGGGGTTATAATTGGAATGCTCACCCCCAAAAAAAATTTATGCTGAAACATAACCCCCAATGTGAGACAATAAGATGTGAGAGCAGGTGAGATGTTTAGGAGTTGATTAAGTCACTAAGACAGCATTCTCATGGACAAACTAATCCATTCATGGATAAATCAATAGACTGATCGATCAAAAAGTGCCTTGGATCTGTCTCATATACATAGATTGCAAATCTCTTATTTTCTATTTTTAAATTTTTCAAAGTACTTGCCATTTTACAAAGCAGTCTATGGATACAGTACATTTTGATCAGTGTCACTCCTTTTAATACAGCCCTAGATGTACCTCTTTCTCCTTTACTTTTCTTCATTTTGTAGTGTGTTCAATGGATTCTTGACTGCATTCATACCCAACAGTCTCCACTTCGTTCATCTCCCCTCGCCCCTCAAGCCCCATCGCCCTTCTTGCAAGTGCCAGTTTCCTCTTATTGATTTTTTTTAATTTAATTTTATGGTTTTGGTGATGTACAGAGGGATTTACAGTTACCTAAGTAAGGCAGTGATTGCATTTCTTGTCTAAGGGTGTTACCCCTTTCCAGGTCTTTCTCCCATTTTCTCCCTCACTCTCAATTCCCCCCCCCACTTGGTGAATTAATTCCCAACGTATTGTCTTATGACTATTGCTGTTATGTACGTTCATTCTTTGTCCTTTGTTGTTCCCCTTCCCTTCCCTAGTTCAAATAAACAAATATGTAATACACAGGGATCCAAAATCAGATACAGTGATAACAGGGGATACATCATAGAAGAAAAAATATGAAAAGAAAAAAATAACTTCACATAGATCATCAAAACAATTACAAATAAAAACTACTTGTTTTCATATCTTGAAGTTCATTTCATGTAGCACCATCTTAAATGATCATTTAATGATCACATTTACATAAGCTACTGAGCTACTGTGATCCTCTTCTAGGAAAATCCTAGACATGCAATAGTTATTACAAATGAGGGAAACCATGGAACCACGTTTTGCTGGGTCTGGCTTCCCCCACTTACTGTGATTTTTCTTCCAAGTCTTTCCGTTTCCTTAGAAATGGGGTGATTTTTTTCTGATGGTAGCATTGAACTCTATTGTGTGTGTGTGTGTGTGTGTGTGTGTGTGTGTGTGTGTGTGTGTATGTGTGTGTATCATATTTTTTATTCATTCATCTACTGAGGAGTGTCTGGGTTTGTTCCATATCTTAGCTATAGTAATGTCGCAATGAAAATGGAAGGGCTTCATATCTAAAATATACATAGAACCTGTGTTGAATTTGTTGGGCTTTGACTTTTTCTATGACATTACACCACTTGGGTTCTGTCTAGAGTCTACCATATATAATCGAATGCATGTTCTGCCTCTTATAAGCCCCTTTCCTACCACACAATGGCCCAATTCCCAGTACCACCTCAGAGCTCTGTAGCCTTCCTGCCAGCAAGGAAGGGTGGCCTGAGGCTGCCACTCAAGTGTAAACTGACCAATTTCCAAACCTGAAAGCCACATAAATTTGTACCTTTAATAAGTGACAATGCCTGTGGCCTTTAGTTAGAGAACCAGAAAACAGACAAATCCTATCACAGGCTACTCCTAGAATGGGCAGTGGCACAAGTGGTACTTCCCCACGGGAAAAGCATGCCTGGGGAGAGAGCCAAGTGTGACCTAGAGCACAGATTGCTCCACACAGAGGAAGGAGAGCGCTAAGTGTCAATGAGGTAGGACATACAGGACACTTACCACCATCCAGGAAATTACAAGAAAATCCAAACTGACTATCCAGGACCTGGAAGTGCTGCTTTCTGCTCAGTATTGAGATAATAACAGTGTGCAGGTGAAAGCTGCTAAGTATCATTGTTAAAAAAGAAAACAGAAAGATCTACTATTGATTTACTGAGGTCACATGGTATTGTGACATTTACGGAGATTTAGTCATTTATGTTCCTGATGGTTCAGGCAAACATTTATTTCCAAGTATACCCACATTTTACCGAAGCATGTTGTCTTTGGAACTATCAGGAAATATGGAATATTGACCCAGACATTTCTTTCCTCTACTTCTACCCATTTTACTGCTCCCAGTTTCCATTTTTGCTGTTAGTGGTACTGGAATTTGATGTCTGGGCCTACATTTGCTCTGCAGGCACTGTATGACTTGATGCATATAACAGCCCTTTTACTCTGCTTCTTCAGGTATAGTCTCATTCTTTCGCTCTGAGCCAGCCTTGGATCAGAATCCTCCTCCTTTACGATGTTTGGTTGGCTAGGCTGATAGAAATCAACCACTACGCCAACTTACATGTAGAGATTGAGGCTTGATAACTCCTTGCCGAGGCTAGCTTTCCAAGGTATCATCTCAATTAAGAAAAAGATGCCTTTCATCTAGCGTCACACTATATGGCCTTATGTATTTAGGTTTTACTCTATTGCAAATCTCTGCTAGGAGAGCCCAAGGTTTCTACTGATTAGGACAAATGAGGGAAACCATTGAGCCTATGTTCCTTTGAGTCTGGCTTACTTCACTTAATATGATTTTTTCTAAGTCTTTCCATTTCCTAACAAATGGGGCGATGTCATAAAAGACATATAATGAGTGATTGTTGTTCTTAAGGTACTATGTTATCTCTCCTCTCTTTTGCTGTCTCTTGGTAATCTCATATTGTTACAGTATCTCACTTTGTTATCTGATATATTGGATATATTTGTATTTTGTTATTTGAAATTGGATAGGGAAAGGGGGAAAACAAGATGAGGGGTAGGGGGGAGGGAAATGGGGACCAAGACATGAGAACGGGTATCAATGTATGTGAATTAATGCACCTTCTATCTGGCGAATATAATGCAACCCTTCTATTAATTACAATAAAAATATATGAAAAAAATAAAATCTATTTATACCTCTCAAAGAAAGAAAAAGATGCCTATCATGATATATTAATGATTTATTAAATCTAACCTCTTAGGTACATGCCAAACTTAACAGGCTATCTTTCATTTCTTTTCTCCATTCTTATGTTCTCTCTGATACCCTCGTCTCTTCAGTCTGAGTATTTCTTATGAAAAGGAAATGAAAATGTCTGACATATTAAGACCTTACTTGTTACCCAAAAGCATTTCATTTTCAATCATAGTGTGTGTGGATGGTCTTCCTATACATAGAAATATGATGTTCATACTTAGTCATTCCTTTCATGCATCTCTGCTTCAAGTGAGCATAATTAATTATTTACTAAAAGCCAAAAAAGGTAAAGACACTAGATGTTTGGAATCACAGCCATAAATCAATCCTAAATCAAATGAAATGTCCTTAGAAGTTAGTCAACATGGATATAGTAACAGCTTGCCTTCAAATTTTCAAGGATTCATCATTTAACTAAAACAAGACATGCCAGCCCAAATGATTGGGTTGTAGATTTACAGGACTAACAGAACTGCAGAATGAGGAATGGGATTGTTTACAACTGTCAGGTATAGCTACACTTCCTAACAACCAGTCACTGCATCATACGCTAGAATAAAAAGCGAGGTGTAAAATCCATTTGTCATTCATTTGAGCTCTAGGCCATATGAACTGGCATCCATTGGACTGCCACTCATCTGTCCCCACGTCTCATATTAGGTAGGAATTCAGCCATCAAAAATACCTCATGACTTCCACAGCTAAAAAAATGCCTGAAAGACTCAAACACAGTAACCCTGCCTAAATGAAGTCTAGGCAGACGAGGTATGGTTCAGTGACCAAGTGGCTATCCAACTTGACAAATACTCTCACCTACAATCAAAGAGAAGGGAGAGAGAGGAAATAGGGTGAAGAAATAAACTTATTTAAGAAAAAAAAGGAAATGTGGAAAAATGGCGGAGGGACAACTAAAGACCAGATTTAATGGCAAGGGGAAAAAGTATAAACTAGAACAATGTCACTGGCAAAATATCATTAGAGGTATTTATTATGTCTGAATGATTGGATACCTCCTTTATTCAGTGTTTTAATTGCAGGCAATCAAAACAATAGCTAAGAATAGTAAATAATCTACTTGCAAAGTTGTGAAGGAATATGGTATGCATTTTGAAAGTTTCCTTCAAATAACTTTATTTACTCAGATATTATTACATGTAGTAAAATATTTATTTTGACATGATTTCTAACAAAGAATAGGTGATGTGACTGGTATGATATATGATATGCCCATTTGTGATTATCACTGACAAACACATAAATGAGGCACAAGATATCACTGCATTTCTTCTTCCTTATAGAAAAGCAGTAATGACTCAACTTTAACAAAAAGAAGATAATATAACCTTCCATGGACTGGGGAAGCCTGGAGCATATTCTGCTAGGAAAAATAATTCAAATCATGCAAAAGTGCTGCATAATTTCAAACATGCACAGAATTTTAAATGCTAAATTTACAATTTCATTTTAGAGGATATATTTACTTAAATTATTTGGAAAATGCTGTTTTCTTCCAACTCTTTCATTCCTTAGCAGAGTCAGTAGTTGAAGTGCTGTGATATAGAAAGAGAGCAATAGCAATAGAATAGAATTTGTTTCCAGAATGGCATCTCTGTGCATAAGGCTAAGGCAATCATCATAACTCTCCAAACTCCAAACTTAAGCCTAACTCTAACCCCAAACCTAAGCCACTCTAACTCTGTTTAACCGCAACCTCTACCCTAACCCTAATCCTAAACCCAACACCAACCTTAACCCTAAGTCCCAACACCAGCCCCAACATTAACCATTATTTGACTTGATGAATCCATGTATTTGAAGCAGTCCATCCATGATTCATGATTATTCAATATGCCTTTTAATTTCCACACATTTGAAATCTATTCAAACTAACTTTTGAAAATAAATGTGCCTTCTGCAATTTAAGATTCACTAGAAACTAAAATATCATTTTGCTATTTGTGACTTAACAGCCTTCTCTCCTCTGCAATCAAAACTAGAAGATGTGATGCTGGCAGTAGAACAAATGAAAAGGGGAAAAAAAGAAAGGAAGAAGAGAGGAAAGCAAATGATGATTTGTCAGCTTGGTTTCAGAAAGAGTTTCATAACATATACATCTAGCAAAACCTAGCATGTGCATTATAAGGGACCAAAATTAGTACCTGTCAATTACACTTGAGTAAGGATAGAGAATTATCTTCAGGTTACTCTAATACTCTGGGCATAGAATTGGCCAACACGAAGGAATTGTAATCAAAAGTCAAGTTTCTCATTACAAACATGGATTCCAGTTTAAATATGTAAAATAAACATGGCATTTCCTTTCTCCATCCTACATTTACAATGCTATAAGATCATGATCTATAAGTTATAGTCCTATGCTATGTTAAAACACAAGGTGCATTGTCCTTATGATAATAATATGGGATAGAAGAACCTGAAGGTTCTAAAGTATCATTATACCCTTTATATGATATCAACATTTGGAGAAGAAGCCATGCCATGTTACAACCCAGCATGTACCTTAAAATCCAGAGACAGACAGAGACAGGGAAGGAGAGACAAAGACAGGGAGAGAAGAGATCAGAAGGAAAGAATTGTATTCAGATAGGGACACTGGCACTTACCTACTAGGGGAAGGAAAAGAATGGTGTCTTCTTCAGTGTATCCCCTACATGAGCTTACACAAGGCTAAACTCCACTGAGTGGCTACTCAGATGAAGGTGACTAAACACTGAAAGAGACAAGCCTCAGATGGATTTACAATAGAGTAGTATCTGGATTATTTTCCAAGAGGAGCTTTTTCAGTTCAATCCTATATTATGTATACATAAGCAACTAGACTCAGTGAATAAACACGGAAAGAGACGAGCCTCATGTGGAGTATCTAGACTATTCCAAATTGAGCTTTTTCAGTTAAATTCGATGTTATGTATACAAAAGCAACCAGATTTGCTTTCCAAAGGCTTTGCTTTGGTCTTTTAACTGTGGCTTTTTTTCTTTTTTTCTTTTTTTATTCCTTCTTTTTTTTAATACTGGGATCAAACTCTGGACACTGCATTTGCTACACAAGCACTTGGCCACTGAGCTATAGCTCAGCTCTAGACTTTTTTTTTAATTTTTATTTTTTGCTAGTTCTGGTGCATGAACTCAGGGGCTAAGCACTGTCCTTGGGCTTTCTCAAGGCTACATTGCTACCACTTGAGCCACAGTACCACTTACAGACTTTTTTTCTATGTGTATGGTACCAAGGAATCGAACCCACACATTCATGCATGCGAGGCAAACACTCTACCACTAGGCCAATCTTCCAGCCCCCTAGACTCATTTTTAATAAAGATATATTTTCATTTCATAGGATCATCCAATTTTAATCCCCTCAAAAGAAAAAAAAAGAGGAAGGAAACAGGTTCGTGTCTTCCATGTCTTAGTCCCCCTTTGCCATTCCTACCTGGACCCTGAACATACCGAATGACGACTCTTAATACCCAGCTCTGGTACCTGAGTTAGGTATATCGGATGCTTTATGATGGCCATAGTTTATGTCATCAGCCTACTGGAATGCTCTCAGTATTTCTACTGAGAAGACTAGTAACGGTTGAAATCTACTAAGCACTCTTTTATTTTTCTTTTTGCCAGTCATGGGGTTTGAACTGAGGGGTTTGAGCACTGTCCTTGGACTTTCTCAAATCTCTACCACTTGAGCCTCAACACCATTTCTGGTTTTTTCTATGTATATGGTACCGAGGAATGGAACCCTGGTCTTCGTGCATGCTAGGCAAGCACTCTACCACTAGGCCAAACTCCCAGCCCAAAGCATCCTTTTTAAAATAGAGGTGGTTAACAGACCTATGGCCACCTAATCTTTGACAAGGGAGCCAAAAAAATAGAATGGAAGAAAGACAGCCTCTTCAACAAGTTGTGCTGGCAGAACTGGTTAAGCACCTGCAGAAAACTAAAGCTGGATCCTTCTTTGTCACCTTGCACTAGAATTAACTCCAAATGGATCAAAGACCTGGAGGTAAAAGCTGACACACTGAAAACTTTACAAGAAGGAATAGGAGATACACTAGGCCTCCTTGGCACAGGTCGAAACTTTCTTAATAAGGACCAAGAATCACAACAAATCAGAGAAAGGCTGGATAAGTGGGACTGCATTAAACTGCAGAGCTTTTGTATGGCAAAAGACATAGCTAGTAAATTAAATAGGAAGCCTACAGAGTGGGAGAAGATCTTCACCAACCAAACAACGGACAAAGGCCTCATATCTAAAATAGATCAACAACTCAAAAAATTGAATCACTCCAAAACTAAAAGTAACAACCATCCCATTAAAAAATGGGCCAAAGACTTAAAGAGAGTCTTCTCTGAAGAAGAAACAAAAATGGCCTATAGACACATGAAGAAATGCTCAACATCTCTGGTCATAAAAGAAATGCAAATCAAAACAACTCTAAGATTCCACCTCACTCCAGCTAGAATGGCCAGGATCAGGAAAACGAATGACAACAGATGCTGGAGGGGATGTGGCCAGGAGGGATCACTACTACACTGTTGGTGGGAGTGTAAACTCGTTCAACCACTATGGAAAGCAGTGTGGCAGTGCCTCAAAAGGCTAAACATAGAACTCCCCTATGACCCAGCAATTCCACTACTTGGCATTTACCCAACCACCCAGAAACAAGGACATACTAAACCCACTAGCACAACAATGTTCATTGCAGCACTATTTACCATAGCAAAGATATGGAACCAACCTAGATGTCCCTCAGTTGATGAGTGGATCAACAAGTTGTGGTATTTGTACACAATGGAATTCTATGCTGCTGTCAGAAAAAATGACATCACCCCATTTGTTAGGAAATGGGAAGACTTAGAAAAAATCATATTAAGTGAAGTAAGCCAGACTCAAAGGAACTTATGCTCAATGGTTTCCCTCATTCATCATAATCAGTAGAAACCTTGGGCTCTACTAGCAGAGATTTGCAATAGAGCAAAATCTTGATACATAAGGACATATAATGTGAAGCTAATTGAAAGGACCTCCAGGATAGTGAAACAAAAGCCATATAATGAATGATTGTTGTCCTTAATGTACTATGTTGTCTCTCATCTCCTTTGCTGTCCCTTGGTTATCTCATATTGGTATAGTATCTCACTTTGTTATCTGATATATTGAATTTATTTGTATTTGGATATTTGAAATTTGATAGGGAAGGGGGGAAAACCAAGACGGGGGGTGGGTGGTGGGTGGGGGGGAAGGTGATGGGTACCAAGACATGTGAAAGGGTATCAATGCATGTGAATTAATGCACCTTGTATCTGGCAAATATCATGTAACCCTTTTATTAATTACAATAAAAA
Source organism: Megascapheus bottae (assembly GCF_031878675.1). Classification (NCBI taxonomy): domain Eukaryota; kingdom Metazoa; phylum Chordata; class Mammalia; order Rodentia; family Geomyidae; genus Megascapheus; species Megascapheus bottae. Next base: position 21,546,985 of record NC_143509.1, read on the forward strand.
ATTATAAAAAAAAAGTAGATGTGGTTACCTCCCTTACTCTGGGTACCAGAATCCTCAACCCATTCTACAAGGTCCTTGTCCCTGCTTATCTATGTCTTGAAGACCTGCTTCTAAGAACAGGAGCCTCAAAATAGCCACGATGAAGTCATTCTGCTTCCAGAAGGCATTCGAGAATACATGTTAAGCAAATTATTGAAAAAAAACGAATTAAATAAATGACAAATCAATGCATCACTAAATGCAACTATCTCCCTGAAACAATTGTCGAACGCTTAGGATTTCCACTGGACTGTCATTTAAAAGACTCAGTTATGTTAGAAAAACAGGCAAAATAAAGATGAGTGCATAGCAACAAATAAAAGTTCGTGATATGTGAAAAGCAAAGCAGAAGTTGGTGAGGCAGCTCTCTAATATGCCAAAATGTAATGACAAAGACAAAATACTTTACAATATATATGAAAAGAAACTGGAGATTTTTACTAATAGACTAGGTAGAAATCATTTGCAAAATAAGCCATGTGTTCATTTAAAACCACAATGGATAGAAAAATTGCCCAATTTTAAATGTCAGGTGTACAGGTAGAATGCATTATCTAAAGATTTTAATCAAGCCAAAGTGTTTTAGGACCTATACTAAAACAGTTTAAATAGCAAAATACAATCTTGATTAGTGTTCAATTAAATAAGTTTAAGATATATGTCACGACTGTCTGTGCGTAATAGAATTTTAGAAATGAATATAAATCATCCAGGATTCTCAATACTGTTTTAAATGCCTTTATGTTGAAACATATTATAAATACACTACAGTAAAACGTTGTAGAGCGGCCTACCTGTAAAACTGTCGTTCGGTGGAGCTTGAGTGCCCCCTTCTGGTGAATTTTTGCAAAGCAGCCAGTGCAATAGTCTTCACCACATTCAAGGCATACCTTAAAAGAACGAGGTACATGTATCTTTAAAAGTATGTCTGTCCGATTTTGAGAAAAGTTCACCTGCAATATCATTGTACATGTGTCCCACATACCAGCTCCCACCAAAACAAATATTTCAACCTTTCAGTACAACTAACATGTAAACACTCATTACATCCATAAAATATGTGTAGTACCCCCAAGGTAGCTTCATATAGTTTCTAGTTATGACACAAAACAACCAGCAGTTTTACAGCTTCTCGGCCTAGTTTTAAAACAGTGTCATGACCTCTCTGTCAAAAAAAATCATAATTATTTATTTCTTATAATTTATTGTAGTGACTTATTTCATGGTGTATGTGGGCATTTAAATAACACAGTTCATTTTAAACAAAATACATAACCAGACACTTCTATGAAACGTGTCACTTATCAATTCTTACAAAACAGTTTATAAAGTACTCTTTAAAAGATTTCCAAAGAAAATATAAGGGGAACAAAGAACTGAAAGAACTGTATTCCAATGTCTACAATGTTTTTAACTACTGAAGTGACATCCCAGCTCTCTATGTTGTTAAAATGCAATTTTAAATGACACAAATCATTTTTTCAGGTGTAAGATCTTCAAAAGAGAACTAGAGAAATATAACTATAAATTTGGTTCAAAGATGACTGAAAGTAGGAAAAAGGAAAATGCTTTTATTGTTGTTAGTCCCAGGGTTGAACTCGGGGCCTGAGCACTGTCCTTGGACTTTCCCAAGGCTAGAGATCTACCACTTAAACATAAGCACTCATGTTTGGTTTTTTTTGTGTGATCCCAAGAAATCAAACCTAAGTCTTTGTGAATGCTAGGCAAGCACTCTATCACTAGGCCAAATTTCTGGTCCTCTTTTTTTTTTAACCACAAATAAAGTTACCAGTGTGCTTTTCTACTATGTAGCAACCCTACACTGCCAACACAATAAAGAGCAGAGAAATGGCTCAGAGCTAATCTCCCAGTGTGTGTGGTCATGTGGAGAAACTAGAAGGAGGGCTTGGGGAAGGAAGAGAGAGAGAGAGAGAGAGAGAGAGAGAGAGAGAGAGAGAGAGAGAGAGAGAGAGAGAGAGAGAGAGAGAGAGAGAGAGAGAGTCAGAAGCCTCTCATGGCTCCATGCCCCTCTTCAATGTCCAGTCAGACGGCAGAATTCTCCTCCCTATTTCCTTTTTGTGCTGGGATGTGTCAAGTAAAGAGAAAAACTTTGACTTTAAACCCAACAGAAAACTCATTCATTTGGGGCAGAACTAGAGGGCTTGAACTAAGCTTTGAGCCTGCTAGTCTGGCATGCTAAGACTCCAGCATGACTTTGAACAAACAGTTTTGGTGTTGTTTTGTTTGACTGGACACCATGTGAGCTAGGGTCCCTATCTACTATTGGCCTTCTGTTGTTGCTTAGATACATCATGTGTCACTCAACTATAAAATTGCCTGTGAAGGTGGAGTGGTGAGCACTTCCCTGCCTGAGTCTCTTTTCTCCCAGTCTCCAATTCCTGCATGACTTGAGATGGCAGGTGTGTGCCACTGTGCTCAGCTCTAGCTTGAAATGGGGTCTCAAGAACACTTCCTCGTGGGCTGACCTCCAACCTGGAGCCACCCATGCCCAGTTTTCTAGTTGCCAGCTCTCCCAGAAGATGATAAGCCAACTAATTTTAAATTTACACCCAAAGTCCTCACGTGAAGACCTGGTTATATTCAACAGGTAGACACGTTAATCAAATATAAATGATTGGGATGGCACCATAAAGAGAATAAAGATGTACTAAGTCATAACTAACAAAGGTGAGCTGAAATCAAATAGCACCAGCAATAACCTGAACTAACTTTCCTCCTGTCTTTCTTTCTCTCTTTCCTTTTCCTTTCCCTTCCTATTCCTTCCTTTCTTTCTTTTTCCTTTTTCTTTCCTTTTTCCTGCTGGTCCTTGGGCTTAAATTCAAGGCCTGAAGTGACCATGCTGAGTGCTTTTGCTCATGATTAGCTCTCTGCCACTTGAAAACAGCTCCATGTCAAGCTTTTTGGTATTTAATTGGAGATAAGAGTCTTGTGGACTTTTCCCCTTGAGCTGGTTCTGAACCATGATCCTCAGATCTCAGGCTTCTGAGAAGCTAATATTACAGGTATGAGTCACTGGAACCTGGCCTATCCCCAACTTCTAATGAATAACCACTCAGTGTTCTAGAGGCTTAGTCTTCACAACAGCCCTGTAAGGTTAGATGAGTGATTGCATCTCCTCATTGTGCATTAAAGCTAAAAAAGAACACAGTAACTGAGAATTTGTCCACAGTCGCCCATGCCAACATAGTGGTAGAGACGGAAATTGAACCCTCCTCGCACTTAAACCTCAAACTTTCAACCACAAGATACATTAATAATCATTAATTCAACCTCTGACTATTAATTATAGTACTAACCACTTACTGGAAAATCTTGATAAAACCTGCTTAAAGTAAAATTTAATATTTCAAATAACTTAATGGCCTAATATTTACCAGCCTAACGGATATTTTTCAAATGTGATTAACTGTACAAAACTGGATCTATTAGTTAACTAGAGGAAAATTAAACATCTCTAGTGTGGGAACTCTCTGTGATCTCATTTGAAGAGCTACAGTGTCTTGAGAAAATTATAACATCATCCTAGTTGCATAATTTTAAATCTCTAATTAAATGGTAATATATTACATTAAATAGATTTCTAAACGTGTTCTGCATCACTATACTTTAAGATACCTTTGAATTTTCAGTGAACTTCTCTCATTTGGCCATTTCTATTGTACTGTGTAATATAAAATGCATTCCAGCATATAATTCTAAGGCAAGTATTTGTTAAGAGATCTTAAATGAAAGTAAACCAAGCAAATCTTTGTAGGCTGGAAGATCAACACTAGAGTTGCAGAGTAAGCTTTCTCCCATGTCTGGTTATAGAAGCATATTTGGATTTCAATGGAGTTCAAATGACTGTGAAATGGAAAGATCTTAAGCAGCTTGTACCACTGGCAGGAAAACACAAAAATACATTGAGAAGGATGCATTCCCAACACCAACACATCTTAAGGAATGAAACACGGAGCCCAGTGTTAACGAGTGCTTTGCTGACCTAATGAAGGCCAAAGAGTTTGTACAATGCCTTCAAATCCATTTGATTTCAAATTTTCTGTGCAGGCCAAATTAGTATGGAGTCTTATTACTTTCACTTTGGGTGCATAGAAATAGCCTAAAGCCACTTCAATTTCTTTAAAAGATAAGCAGCTAAGAATATTTGAAATTTATCTCAGCTAGCAAAACATGACCTTCTGTCACTAAGCCATGTGACTTAGCACCCTAGAGTGTACATAACACAGCCATGCCAAGTACTTCAGACATGTTAGCTCATTATGATTAACTTTTCAAAATAGATTGATTTTGATCTTATGATCTTTTTTAGAAATGAGAAAACCTTGATAGAATTGTAATTTGCAATTTATTAATTGGAAGAACAGCTTTCAAAACACAAATTTTTAACTCTGATTTCCTCTGTGCTATTTCTCTCCAAGGAAGGTGAGGAAAAGAAAATAAATTCCTACTAGCCACTCCACAATACTAGAAGTAATACTAGCAATGCTAGAAGCTAAGAACCAAAGATAATGTAACACGACCGTGCTTTACTTCAGCCTGACATACATTTTACCTTGTTTATTGCATTAATGAACTTTGTTTACATCTCAGCTCAAAAAAAAAACCAAGACAACAACAATGGAAAAAAAAAACATATGTGTTTTTGTAAGGAAAGAGAATGGATCTGGGTGCAAGTGACGCCGTCTGTAATCCTCACTACTCTGGATGCTGAGATCCGAGAGTTTTAAATCAAAGTCAGCTAAAGCAAAAAATCTGAAAGAACAATAACCAGCAAAAATCTAGACTGCAGGTGTGACTCAAGAGGTAGCATTTCACTTGTGACAAAAATAATAAATAAATCAAGCAAAGGGCATGAGGCCCTGTGTTCAAGCCTTAATGCCAGCACAAAATGAAAACAAAAAAGCAAATGGAATGAAGAAATGAAAGGGTAATTGAGGTCTGCCTGTGATTTAAAGTAAATATATATGATTATGTGAAAATGTCATAGTGAAATCTCGTTTCATAATTAAGATAGGCCATAGCATGTGCTGCATATAAAAATAAAATGAATAAAATTCTTCAGGAATAATTAGGACCTAAATTCCAGCCACTGTAGTAACTGTTTTCAGGCAAACAAGTTATATTATTGTCACTCTTGTCTGCTTTCCAGACAAGGCATGTATCACCCACCTGAGACATTTGCCTTACTTTACTTTTTCTCTTAAAAAAAGTAAATTCAAGCCTTATTTACAACACACTGTTTGTACCATAGCTTTTAAGAAGTGCCTACCTCAACTGAAAGAGAGAGAGAGAAAGAGAGAGAGAGAGAGAGAGAGAGAGAGAGAGAGAGATCCCAAGTAAAAAAAAAAATCAAAAAAAAGAAAGAAAGAAAAATTCATCCTACATGGACAGCAGTAGCCTAATACCAAAACTAGTCACAACAAATAATTTACCTTTAATAAATATAAATGAAAAAATCCTGAACAAATGTTATTAACTGATTGAGTGTATAAAGGCTTCTGTCTATAATTCTAGCTACTCAGGAGACTGAGTAGTCTACTTTGAAGCAGACAAATCAGACTTTTATCTCAAATTAACCAGCCAAAAGCTAGAAGTGGAAGTATGTCAGTACTGTCAGAGCCTCAAGTTCTCGCTGTACATTTTCACCCTTGACTGGAGCTCTGTCACTTGAGCCACTACTTTTATAGTCATTGAACATAAGAGTCTTGATTTTGTCTGCGTGGGCTGGTTGCAAATTGTAAGCCTCAGATCTCAGCTTTTGGGTAGCTATGATTTGGAGCATAAGCTACCAGTTATCACAATTCTTTGACTGGTCAACATATTGTATCAATGAAAAAATTTTACCTCTTCTATTACAATTTCACTTAGTAGCTTTTAAGATAATAGGAGCAAAAAAATCTGTATAATAATGCAATACCATGAAGTGTACTTAGCAATATAAATGAACAAACTACAAATAAATTTAACAGCACAGATTAATCACCATATGGAGTAAATAAGGCCAAGGGGTGGGGTGTGTGTGTGTGTGTGTGTGTGTGTGTGTGTGTTATGGTCTACCAACCCAACTACATAAAGTGAAAGAACAGACATACTGAATCTGTGATTTGAAACCAGACCAGCAGGTCCTGTTTGCCTTTCAAAAGGCATCCATTTACTTTTCATAGACCACATCTTAACAAGAATCACGAATGAGAGGAAGAATATATGATGGAGGCAAGAAAAGCCCATTTCCCAGGGGAGTTTATTAGAATAGAGGACTGAGACTTAGAAAGCTAAAAGAATGTTCTTGTTTAGTTTGCATTTTGACTCTAGACGTAGACATGGCTGAATGCTTGGGCTAACAGGCATGGCTGGAAGAAGAGAAGTCACTATGGAAAGTGGGATCCTTAGACAAGAATAGAAAGATGCAAGCTGGTGCCAGTAGTCACGCTTGTAATCCTGGATATGTTACAGGCTTCACAGGATTGCTTTACAAGGCCAAGAAGATAAGGAAATTCCACTAGACTTTATTGCCACAAAACCACCAATAGCTGGGGTGGAGATATAGTTCAAGTTATAGAATAACAGCTAAGCAAAGAATTTAAATGCATCAAGTGCATGGCACCAAGTTTAAACCCCAGTACCACTACCAAAAAAGAAAAGATGGAAAGGAGGGAGGGAGAGCAGGAGGGAGGGAAAAGAAAGTGCAATTCAGCAAGTAAGGGCAGATATCCATTTAGAAAGAACATCATCACAATGAGAGTAAGAGATGGCTGTGAAAGGAGATAAAATTGGGACTGATGGGTAAAGCCATGGAACTTTCATATTTTTTACCATAGTGTACGTACTAGAAGAGCAGATTTTTTCTCACACTGTCCACAAATCTTCCCTTTTATCTTGGGTTTTTCAACTCCAGGAGAATTTGCCATGTTGTACTTAACTGGCTGTCTCACCACCTCTGGAAGGAAAAGTATATCAGACTAATCACTTTTTTTTGCCAGGCCTGGGCTTGAGCTCAAGGCCTGAGCACTGTCCTTGGACTTTCTCAAGGCTAGAGCTTTACCCACTTGAGCCTCAGCACCTCTTCCGGCTTTTTTTCTATGTATGTGGTACCGAGGAATCGAACCCAGGTCTTCGTGCATGCTAGGCAAGCACTCTACCACTAGGCCAAACTCCTGGCCCAGACAGACTAATCACTTTTAAATGTGATGTTTAGTTTTCTGATTAAGTCACAAAATGGAAACATTTCAAAATCCCCAATATTTATTACTTGGTGAGAATGATAGGTAGTCAAATCTAATCATTTGACTGCAATTCCTATAGCACCTTCTTGGAGAGCTCACGAGCCCAAACCACATGCAGCCACCATACCCACCAATCAAAACTATGCTGCATTGAACAGAGCACTTTGAGAGAATTCTTTCACTGCTTTCCCATATCTGAGTCAAACTTAAGTAAAGAAAAGGCTATATACATATATAATAATACATATATGTGGACATATACATATATGCATATGCATTCATACAAAAATACATGAAACATTGTATATTTATAGCATATTTATATACATATTTCTATATTTATATTAATATTTCTATAACTCATTATACCAAACTATGCAATTCATTTAAATTCAAATCTGTTTATCCTCCAGGAAAAATAGTTTATTTTCTTTGGAATTACTATCAGTTCAAAACCATGATCTGTGTTTCTTTACAATTTCAAATCAGGCCGGGAGTGTGACCTAGTGGTAGAGTGCTTGCCTAGAGGGCATGAAGACCTGGGTTCAATTTCTCAGTCCAGCACACACAGAAAAATCTGGAAATGGGCTTGTGGCTCAAGTGATAGAGTGCTAGCCTTGAAAAAGCCAAAGGACACTAACTAGGCCTTGAGTTCAAGCCCCAGGACTGGCAAAAAACAATCAAATTAAAGTATTAAATATAAAGCAATCTTTCGATATGAACCTGTAAAAATGTGTTATTTTTACAACTATATTGTCAGTTGGCATTTTTGCCATATAACAAAAGCTCCAAAAAATGAATAAAACTTAGTTTGAAAATCAAAAAGTCACTGGTGTGGGTGGCTCATACCTTTAATCCTAGCTAGGTTGCTGAGTACTGATGATTTCCAATAGAAGCTAGCTGGTATAAAAAATAAAATGTTACAGAGATTCTAGCTCCCATTAACCACCAAAAAGTTGCACTGGAACACCATCTAGCTGTAAGTAATAAAGCTGGATGAGAACTAGAGGTCCTGAGTCATGCCTGGTCATGAAAGATAGGGACTGAGGGAGTTAAGGTGGTGGGTAAGGCTCCTTATGCTATGCAGAGTAGGTTCACTTTAATCTGCATGTAATTTGGAAGAAACAGAAAGAAGATGAACAGCATCCTTCTCATGTAGTAACACAGCCACAAACTGCTTGCCTTGAATCTCGTCCTTCAGTAATTTCAATTTCAGTTTTCCACCAGGAAACTGTGAATGAAATAGATTTTATTTGTTAGATATAGATTCTCCTGTTTAAAGAAATGTTAATTAAATGGCTAACAAAATCATAAGAAAATTGTGGCATTGAGGTATACCTTGGGCAAAAATTTGTGAAAGAATAATACAAAACTAGTAAGAGATCATTACTAAAGTACATGTAAACTTAATTAAAATTTGATTGAAAAGTGAAAGGAAATATAAATACAATATGTATATATACCAATTTTTAAAACACGTACTGGAAATCTTTAAAAAAAAGAACCATTACACATGATCATGCCTGTAATCCTAGCTACTCAGGAGGATGAGATCTGAGAACCAGGGTTCAGAGCCAGCCAGGGCACAAAAGGACCTGAGACTCTTATCTCCAATCAATCTCTAGAAAATAAGAAATGGGGCTTGGCTCTGTGGTAGGGTGGTAGCCTTGAAGAGCTCTGGGACAACACCTAGGCCCAGGGGTAGGGCGGTAGTCTTGAGCTGAAAAGCTCCAGGCTGAGTTCAAGCCCTATGACCCACCCCCCAAAAAAAATCAAAACAGTGCCTGCATTCACAATGCTGTAGGGCTGAGTGAACCCTTTTCATTTCTGTTCTTTGGAAAGCACACAAAGTCCAATATTTGTACAGACTGACTAAGCAGAGCTCTGACTGAGCTATTCTGCTTGCACAACTATAGGAATCAGGTTTATTCTCTTTTCTGCCGAATTTGAAGAATCACATGTTTTAACATCATGGCCTTCACCTTAGAGTATATTACTTATGAGCTCTGACTTTCCTCTAGTAATACATACACACACACACATATATATATACATATACATGTATATGATTATACATATCGACATGAAAAGAAGTTTCATTTCTAGGTATTTAAAATAATCATTTAAAATCCTCGGATCTTAGCATTTTAGGAAATCAAACAGACCTGCCAGCTGAATGTGTCCTCCCTGGTCTTGTTAAGACCAACATTTCAAAGCCACAAATGAGCAGAGATATGGGGTGCATTGATACAGGCACGGTCAATTCACACACGTTTTCAATTTGCAATGTGTGTGCTCAATTGCCCAATTTGTCTACGAGGTTCTGAATGGCAGCCTCTCTATCTCTGGCTGTACTGACTGTAGTCATCTCTGAACAGTGAAGCCTAATTATTCTCTGTGGTTTTGCTTCAAATGATTCTTATTGTCCACATCCTGTGAAATAGCTGCTCAGATGCTTTCCACACCACACACAGCAGAAAAGAAAATGAGATGCAAGTAATCAAGGACTCACACTTTTCATTTTTTAAAAACATAATCCCAGTGATGGAGAATTTAATCTCATTTTATTTCATAGCCAAATTGTGCCACATGACTCCCTTAATGACACATCTGGATTGCCGGTGTGGCCGGGGTTCTAAGCTCCTTGAACAGAACCGGACAGATAAATGAAAGCAAAATACAACAGTTATTAAAGAAACCTATTTTCCCCCCTTATCATGATTTTCCCATTCTGTGAATGGAGTCAGATTTGTTTCAATTTATTCAAATTGCCTGGCAATAATTGAGTGAGCAAGCAGCTAGAGGCTGCTGTGAGGAGGTAGAGGGGTGGAGAATCTCCTCCTTGTTCAACTGGTAATGTGTCTCTTTCAGGAAAGGCTGGGTGTTGGACTGGGGTTAGATCAACGTTACACACACACACACACACACACACACACACACACACACAGCAAACCACCAGACCCTGTGGAAGGGCAGAATCAATCCGTGGGAAGGAGCTGCGTCCTGGACACTGCAGAGGGGCCTCGCTGGGATCTGGGCTGCCCTGCGGTTCCATGGAGCCACATCAAGTGTTGATTCACCGACATGGGACGCTGAGGCCTCCCTTCAAAACCAGTTCACCCAAAAGTCCTCCTTAGCGAGGCCTCTGCCCTCCTGGCCTCACCAAGTCGCGTCCGCCTCCAGCAGCCAGGGAGCACTGGGCGCCCGGCTCTCATCCTCCGGCCAGGCCGGCTTCACGTGGTCCTCGCCCTGCCCTGAGGCCTCTGCGCAGACCCCAGCCTCCACCATCAGATGTCCAGTGCTCCTCACGGCCCACGCTCTCCCCGCATCCTGGGGTGCAGGCCTCTGCCAAGCTGCGGTGGGCAGCCCCTGCGTGCCTCCTCCGCGCCCTCCAGCCCCATTGTGACCAAACCTGGCCCTCAGGCTGCTCACTGCCCAGCTCAGCTTCTTACTGCAAACCTCCCTCCCCCACCTCCTTTCCCGCCCCCCGACCGCCCTGGCCACAGACAACTTTGATGAAATAACATCCTGGGCTTCCCAAAAAGCCAAACTGGGTACCTCCAGCAGACTGCCAGCCCCCAAGCCAGATGCCCACAGTGATCCTCTGGTTCTTTCCAGGCCTTTCCTGCCTCCCTCCCAGCTCTGAATTTACTGAGAATGCTGCTACACCGTCCTGTTACAACTTTCATGTCTTGTCATGTCATGTAATTTCATGCCCTGTTATAACCTCGACAGATAGGTAGATAAGTAGGTGATAGATAGATAGATAGATAGATAGATAGATAGATAGATAGATAGATAGATATACGTTTTATGTAGAGAATATGCATATATATATATATACATTTTTGTTCCACCATTCTCACTTCAGAGAAAAAAAATCTTTTAATAAGTCTTTTAATAAGTCAACTTCTCAAAAACCACACCGATGTCTGACACCTCAACAAATTCAATCCCTCCTCTATTTCCTTTAAAGTAGTTCATTTCCCCATTCTAAAAAATTACATTTATAACTATATCTCAAACATGGACCACTCCTCCAAAAGCTAATAAAAACACACCTCATTAAGAGAATGACTCTATAAAATAAACCACTTCTTTTGATACTGAGATATTTAGAAGTGCCAAATAAGTTTCTAGGTTTGAGTTGACACAACAAATTTTAGTTATAAATAGGTATGTGTGTGTATATAAGTTAAAACTTCAAAGCCTTGCACTCAAGAAATCAGAAACTCAGTCTATAAATACCCTTTAGCTTGTGTTCATCTTAAATAAAATGCAATATTATCATTTACAATATACAGTAATGATAACGCAAATGCATAGCTCAAAACTGAGAGGCAGGGGCCGGGAGTTTGGCCTAGTGGTAGAGTGCTTGCCTAGCATATACAAAGACCGGGGTTCAATTCCTCAGTACCACATACATAGAAAAAAGCTGAGGCTCAAGTGGTAGAGCTCTAGCCTTGAGAAAGTCTAAGGACAGGATTCATGCCCTGAACTCAAGCCCAGAACTGGCAAAAAAAAAAAACTGAGAGGCAATTTTCTCTTTCATATCACCCATGGAGACAACACTATGTGAATAATTATATTTCACTCAGGATATGAAAGAACTGTGCATATATGAAATGATACAAAGTTAGGAATAAAGCCTATAATTTGTTAGACTAATTCACATTTGCTTTCACTATGTAGTGTTCTTTTACATATTTTAAACCAGAATTCAATTTAATGGAAATTTTTTTCTGTTTGGATTTGGGGGAAAAGTCCAAATCAATTTTATAGGTGAAAATCAAAAATATATTGGGGCCGGAGTTTCGCCTAGTGGTACAGTGCTTGCCTAGCATGCACAAAGACACACATTCACTTCCTCAGTACCACATGCATAGAAAAAGCCAGAAATGGTGGTTCAAGTAGCAGAGTGCTAGCCTTGAGGAAAAAGCCCAAGGACAATGCTCAGGCTCTGAATTCAAACTCCAGGACTGGCAAAAAAAAATCAAAAAAATATTGGAATAATGAAAGCTGCATATTAACTGACAAAAATAAATTTAAACATCTAATACTCTGGGAAGTTGTTAAAAAAGAATAATGGATTCCCAAGTATGGAAGAAAATGCAAACCATGAAAAATAATTTATATCCCCCTTGGTTTGCAAACTGCCTAGTAATCAAATAGTATCCCCTTACCTTAATTGCATTTCCTTTATTTTGTGACACTGCGTGTGACTGATTGCCCAATCTACCCACTTTTCCAGACTTCCAGTGATATCCACTTGACCTTCAACAGACATAAAACAAAAGAAAATGTGATTACTGAAACATTTCTCCTTGTAATGAAAACAAATACATTTTCTCGGTTTCAGGGAATAGAAATTCAGATGGTAATGTGTAACAAACCACCACAAAAGGAAAGCAAAATACCAATATTGACCTAATATCATAATTTTGAAATGTGATTTTGCATGTGATATTTACAGAGAACTGAATAAAAGGCAATCTCTACACATAGATGAGTAATTCCTGATTTTGACATTTAGAAGGCCTAGAGATAATCTTACAGATTAATAGGAAACTTTACAGCAATTTACACAGTTTTACAAACTAATCATCCATTGATACCCCTTCTCAATGTTCAAGAAGTAATGCATCCACTACCTGACAAATGTAACTGTAACCTCTCTATACATTACCCCAACAATACAATACAATTTAAAAAAAACTAAGCATCTACAAATGCAAAGAGAAGAAGGCAGCCAAACAAACCCCACTCCACCCCACCCTCAAATAGTCAACAGATCTGTTCCTTGATGAATGTCTTCTAAAGACTTAATAGCTGTTCCGACTTTAAGAAATGACATGGGGCAAAAGGAGCCAATGTTTACTTTCACCACTTGCAAAGTAATTTTTAGCTGAGCTTCACAGAATTTTTCTGAGAGTAACAGCAGAAAGAGCCCAATTTTCATTTAAAAAGTAATGAGACAACCTAGCCAATGTCATATACTTAATAAATAATAAATCCTAAATTAGAACACTGGGCTTCTAGCTCCTTGCCCATTGAGTGGCAGGTTCTCATTTTGGCTATGACATTGCCTTCTGTGTGACCTTAGCAAAGAATGTAACTATTCTAAAAGCTCAGTCAAGCTTTAGAATGTGTTTCTGGAAAAAAAAAAAACATTAAAAAAAGACACAGGTTTCTGGCATGAAGGAAAATTCATCTTGGGGAGTTATTCTAACTCACAGACTAATGTTATAATTTTTTGTAAAGTCAAACATCAAACTTTATCTTCCCAGATGACAGATACCATGAGACACCTTGAAGAAAACAATACTTTGTTTATAAAGGGAGAGTATGTGTGTCGTGCAATCTTTTGGAATAAGTGGATTCTAAAAATACTTATCACTGATAATATAATCAACAAATTGGGATTGACATTGTTCAGAAGGTACTTTTCAAATCATAATGGATTACAACTCATCGTCTTGACTTTGAGAACAAAACAAAAGTACATTTAATATGCAAGGGGGATAGTGATATTTACTATCCGTAAATGTACTTGAAGCATTATCTCTCCTATTGCATAAGCCATTATAAATCTTTGAAGGCTATTTAGAAGACAACTTTTCAGTGTTGATCACAGTATAAGATGTGCATGCCACTTAATTTAACTTTACCAAGGAACATGTTTATCCCATAAATGTCCTTGCATGTAAGCAAAAATTCGTGTTGAGCTGGGTGTTGGTGGTTCATGCCTGTAGTCCTCGTTACTAGGGAGGCTGGATATCAGTTCAAAGCTAGCCTGGGCAGGAAAATCCATGAATCTTTTATTTCCAATTAACCACCAAAAAAGCTGAAGTAGAGGTATGGCTCAAGTGGTAGAGAACTAAGCTTGAACACAAAAGCTCAAGAACATCACCAAGTCCCAGAGTTCAAACCCTAGGACTGGAACACACACACACACACACACACACACACACACACACACACACACACACACAGAATAATCACAAACTATGGAAACTAGACCCAAGAAAATGAGGTAAGTTAGTGTTTGCCAATATCCATTAAGCAACACAGCAAGATATGAACATATGGAGTAAGATATAAGTTTATTAAGCACCATAATGATATAAATTATATTTCTCAAAATTTAGAAAAATGGGATGAGAAGGGTACCATTTCCCTCACGCTGCCATCGGTCAGTCCCGATGGACTTCAAATAGTTTTGTAAATCATTTTTATAGTAAAAATGCTCAGTTGATTCTTTTACCTCTCACATAAATCAAAACCTATATTCAAGTGTGACATTTGAGGTATTCACTAACAAAATGACAATTACATAGTATTTGCTAAAAGAACTTCAAATCTGCTCATAGAGTCTACTGATTCTGGTGTAGGTAAATGAAAACTATAGTAAATAAAGCTGCCCTAACATAAAGCGCTGCTGATAACAATATTCTGAGAGTTAAGGAAATGAGCATTGTTGTCTTAAATATTCTGGACCACAATCCATCTAATTTGATGTAAGAAGGGAAACATGAAGGAATAAGCCCACATAACATTTAGAAAAAATGAAAGCCATAGAGATTTTACCAAACAGTGGGTTTGAAAACGTGGGAAGCCAGAGAGTGAAATCCAATATTCCCATTTATCAGAGGAAATTATGCTATCCCTACACTAAATATTGTGCTACAATATTCATAGCTCTTAAACTAGTTTTTTACATAATTCAGCTGAATTAGCAAGGGTAATTAGCACAGTTACTGTAAAGCACAGTTAAATTAACATCCTAAGAAAGATTTGATTTATTCCTCTCATTTCTCATGGCTCTAAAACTTTCACTCACTGTGTGTCTTCCTTTTCTTTGCTTTTTGTGGATTGAAATTCTTGGAATTTCCTTTTCATATCTTCATTCTCCAATTCTAACTGTATTTTCTCCATTCGCAGTTCTTGAGCATTTCTGAAGACAGGAGATTTAAATGTAGGATATTTGTTTAGAGAAACCAAACAAACCCAAGGGAAAAATAATTTTATATCATCTTTTGCCCTTACAGTGAGTCAAAAGTTACTACTACTAAGTAAAAACCATTTCTATGTATTTCTACTAGTTTGGTTTATAAAGTTAGCATCTGCTCTCATGAAGTAATATCCTTAAGTGTTGCACATCTTTAAATCTCATAAAGTACTTTTTCATATTTAATTGCTGAAGGTTTACAATCAAAATTCACTTTATATAGGTGCCATGGCTTTATACTTGTTCCTATGGCAAGCAAATAGAACATCTTCTTATCTTCTTATCCTCTTATTTGCATCTTGTTGATTTTAGTATATCCAAGTAACCAGAAGCACAGTATTGAAAGCAAATAATTCAACCAATAATCACCCAAATTTTCTGCAACTCTGTGTAAAACTTGGAGCCATCCTGATCACCTGCAGTCTGCAGCCTGCTCTCTAAGGCTCCGTGTTCATATCTCACTCAGCACCCCACACCCTGAGCTCCACTGTCACAGGACTCTGGGTTCACACACCCTCTGCAGGCCATGGGGCAGCAAAGACCAGGCCTACTTCTAACCAACTTCCCTGGGACAGCATCTACAATGTGTGCATCTACTTTCGTTCTGTAGGTGAATGTCAATATAGATACACACACACAGCTAAAACACATCTTCTTTTTCAAAAAAACAAATGTATACATAACTTCCACATGGAAAAGATCCTATCACTCCATTTGGATACAGGTGGTGAATAAAGTCGTAATGTTGTATGCATATGTGAAAACCAGGTAAATGGGAGAGATGGGGTGGAGTTGGGAGAGAGGAAAGGTGAGTTTCACCAACTTTCCTGAGGAGACTGGCTTTGAGCCATGATCCTCAGATCTAATCCTTCTGCTTCTGGTTGAAAAACAATGAATGACACCTTCATCTCAACAAACAAACCAGGGGTGAGGGCTCAATCCTTAAATGTCAGCAACATGGAAGGCCTGGGTAAGACAATCACTATGTCAGGCTAGCACTAGCAAAAACAAATGCTAGACCCTGCCTGGAAAATCATTGGCAACCAAAAGGGCTCACGTCTTGGCTCAGATAGTAATGACCCTTTTCCAGAAGCCATGAAACCTTGAGCTCAAATCACAGGAGCACCAAAATAAGTAACTTCTTAAATAAATACCCTTGCAGTTAATGATATAAAAACATAAAGAAAAGAAAGACATGAATTTACAAAATTTGAGTTCAATGCTAAAGACTTGTACAAAAAGAGTAGTTTACAACATATGTGGAGGATTCATAAAATATTCCTACCCAGCAAATAAGGAACTATGAATGCATACATTTTTTGTACATGTGTGTATACTTACTTGTATTTTAGCTTTACAGAATTCCCAGGTTTGCCCCAGGGGATAACTACAAAATCTTTGGTGTTCATGATTCTTGTTTTAATATTCATTTAAGATTATTCTAGTCTGTGAAAACTTCTGAAAAATAACAAAGACAAACGAATTACTCTGGACATAAAAAGTACAAGTTACAAGTTCAAAAGTACATATATTAAAAGAGTTCTCTAGGAAGAAAAGTCTCAAAAGTTAAATAGCAAAAATTAGCCAAGTAAGTCAAGTTATAAGTTGAAAAACTACAACATCAGATGGAACTGAGGTTTCACTACTACATTTTCTAACAAATTACTAGATAAATAGTTAATGAATGCATTGGAGTCAGGCGCTGTTGCTCATACCTGTAATCCTAGCTACTCAGGAGGCTGATATCTGAGGATCAAGGTTCAAAGCCAACCTGGGCAGAAGAGGACCTGAGACTCTTATCTCCAATTAATCTCTAGAAAACGGGCAGTGGGGTTTGGCTCAGGGACCGTGCCCAGGCTGAGTTCAAGCCCCATGACTCCCCCACACACACATACACACACTAAAAGAATGAATTGGATAAGACGATGTAAAGCATTGGTTATAGTATTTCTATGGTCACAGATATAAAGATATATTTAGTTATTGCCTCTGAGCATTTTGATAAAGAACAGATCACTTACTTATACTTACATTCCCTTAAAAATTACATCATTTATTGATAGCATAGCCATCTCAGTTCATATTCATATTTTCTTTGATGTTTCCACAACTACAAAATTGCCTGTTAATATGATTCTCAAAATGTATTTCCATTACTGAACCATGCATGCAGGCATATCAGCTATTCATTCCTACCCAAAGAGAATTGAAAAGATTACATACATTGCAAAATGAAAAGAATTTTTGGAACACAATCCAAACCCAAAACTCTTTCTTTAAACATATGGCAATGTAAAATGAGAATTAGAAGTATGTAATAATTACCCCCAAAGGCATTTATATATCCTTACTTATCAAAGAAAATTTTAATGATACTCTGTGGCTCAGATTGGAAATTAGCATATTTCAGAAAGAAATTTTCAACAAGAAATGAAATTGAAAGGATCTTGTCTTTAATTCTGAGTTAACCAGAAAATTAAATTATTCAGGGCACCCAGGATCCTGAGTATCCCAATTATACATGCTTCTATAACAATTTACCCTGTAATACTGAATTACTAATCAGAGGCATTATTAAATTTTCATATGGAAAACATCTAAGTTCCAAAACCTCCTAAAGAAATTTTAACATTAGCCATAGTCTTAAACGTCCAAACCATAACGTTGTCAATTTACAGACGGCTTCCTATTTGCCTATAACCCTAATAAATATTTGTTAGTCTTTGACAGAAGGAAGGCACTCAGTTGAAAGTCATACTAAAATCAAGGTCCAAGGAGATTTGTTTTCTGGGTTCAAATGAATTTGAGTAAAACAGCGTATACAAACCCTGCATATAAAAGCCATAAAACAAGGTAGAATTATAAGGGCCATAAAATTTATAGATGTAATAATATAGGAAGCATGAGGAAGGAGAAAATTCAAGCTGGCCAGCATTTATATGAAGCTTTAAAGGAGAAAGAGAGCTTATGGCTGAACATAAAGGTTGGATAAATATTTCAGTTAGTGAGGGAAAAATATCAAAGCAGCTGTTGCATTAAGACTAGTGATTGATTTAACTTAGTTGATTCACAGAGTACATAGTGAGGAAAAGTGAATGTAGGTATAGAGGCTGAGGCTTAATAATGGTGGCTGTGAGTTCAACCCATAGTTTTTCTGCATGCTAACCAGGAGCTCTACCACCAATCTACCCCTAGCCCAAAACATAAAAACATAGTTTACATGCCAAGTTCAATCATGTGAAAATCATTTTTTTTTGCTAGTTCTAGGCTTGAGCTCAGGGCCTGCGCACTTTCCTTGGGATTTCTCAAGGCTAGAGCTCTACCACTTGAGCTTCAGTACCACTTCCGGATTTTTTCTATGTATGTGGTGCCCAGGTCTTGTGCATGTTAGGCAAGCACACTACCACTAGGCCAAACTCCCGGCCACATGTGAAAATCATTCTGTACCTAACAAGAATAAGCGGAAGGTTTTGAGGAAAAGAAAACAAAAGATATGTCTGGATATTTTGCTGAAAGGCTTCACACAATTCTAGAATTGGAGTAAACATATGAAAATTTCACATAACCAAATATGTTCCCCAGCATTGCTCCTTGAGAGGCTATCTCATGAATTCAATGATAAAGCATGTAATATATTATAATAATATATGACACATAAAATATAATGCATAACAAAGTCTTCATAAAATATATCTACAGCTAAAAAAATTGAATCTCTCCAAAACAAATCTTCACAGAAACAACTATCCCATTAAAAGATGCACCAAAGACTTAAAGAGAAATTTTTCTGAAGAAGAAATAAGAATAGCCTATAGACACATGAAAAAATGCTTAACATCACTAGCCATAAAAGAAATGCAAATCAAAACAACTTTGAGATTCCACCTCACTCCAGTTAGAATGGCCATGATCACGAAATCTAATAACTTATGCTGGCAGGGAAGTGGCAAGGAGGGATCACTCCTACACTGTTGGTGGAAGTGTAAAGTCATTCAACCACTATGGAAAGCAGTATGGCGGTTCCTCAAAAGACTAAACATAGAGCTCCCCTATGACCCAGCAATTCCACTACTTGGCATTTACCCAATCGTCCAGAAACAAGAACATACTAAACCCACTAGCACAATGATGTTCATTGCAGCACTATTTACCATAGCAAAGATATGGAACCAACCCAGATGCCCCTCCATAGATGATTGGATCAACAAGATGTGATATTTATACACAATGGAATTCTATGCTGCCATCAGAAAGAATGACATCACCCATTTTTAAGGAAATGGAAAGACTTGGAAAAAATTATATTAAGTGAAGTAAGCCAGACCCAAAGGAACATAGACTCCATGGTTTCCCTCATTTTTAATAATTAGTACAAACCTAGGACTCTCCTAGCAGAGAACTACAATAGCGCAAAACCTAGATACCTAAGACCATAGAGAATGAGGCTAAATGAAAGAATCTTCAGGATGTGGAAACAAGAGCTTTGTATTATGTGATTGTTGTTCTTAATGTACTATGTTATTTCTTGTCTCTTTTGTTGCCTTTGATTAATCTCATATTATTACAGTATCTGACTTTGTTACCTGGTATATTGTATATAAGTTTGTTTATAGGGAAGGGGGGAAAACAAGATGAGGGGTGGGGGTAAGGGGGAGGGAAATGGGGACCAAGACATGAGAAAGGATATCAATGTATGGGAATTAATGCACCCTCTATCTGGCAAATATCATGTAACCCTTCTATTAATTACAATAAAAAATATATGGAAAAAAAAGAAATAGGAAAGGGAGGGGGGAAACGAGATGATTGGGAGGGGTGGGGGAGGGAAATGGGAACAAAAACATGTGAGAAGTGATGTACCCTCTGTCTGGCGAATGTAACTGTGACCTCTCTATACATTACAATCAAGAAAAAAAATATATATATATAATGTATATACATACAGCATATTTCAGCCAGGAAACAAAGAATACCTTACCCACCTCTGACACTCTACTCTATGGAAAGAAATCATAATTAGGAGATCCCAGAATTAGGAGACTAAGAATTAGTCCTAGTATTCTCTTCCACAGGAAGGTGTTGGTAGTTTGCAATGTATATTTAAAAAACTGGAAGAGCTGGAGAGTTTCCAACACGTAGAAATAAATAAATGCTTGAAAATATAGTAATACCGAGTCCTACATTTCACCATTCTATACTGTATATATGTGTCACACTAGCCTTCTTGTCCTGCTAACCAATTTACCTGAATTTGATCATTAAGTACTGTACATAGTTATCAAACTCTCGTCTCTGCCACCTGAACATGTACAAGTATTATTATGCATCAATGTCAAAAGGCTGAAAGGATAAGAAAAATAAAATAAATGATTGTATGGCAGGAGCCACTATCAGTCTCTCATAGTAGATCTAAATTTTTGAAAGGAACTCATTCCAAAAATCAAATCTAACCCTGAAAGGAATGTTGACTTCCTTGAAGGAAATTCGGAAAAAAAATTATTCTTGAATATATTTTTTAAAAAATCACAAAAAGGTAATTTTGCATTTTAAACAATAGTTGAAAATATTTGCAATGCCAATGCAGTTTTAAAAAAAGAGAAAAGTGCATTGTTGGCTTCTTTGTAATTCCTGCTGCAAGCTCAGAAGCCCCTGGTAAATGATCTCAGTACAAGGAAAGCTCATAGATGCAATCGTGCTATTTGAGGTGTTCTCAGTAAAGGGAAGTTCTCAGACTCACCAAGTCTTGTCTCTGAAGGAGTGTCAAATAGAGCTAATGGTGTCCCAGGAATGGAAAATTAAGGAGTGGTATGTAATCAAGGAAAGAGAGGGCAGCATTCTCAAATGGAACTCCTTCTCCTCCTCTGTCTTTGGGAGTCCTCCTTGTAGAAATTACCTTTGTCTATTTCTCAGCAACCAGAAGCTATAAAAGTTGTCTCTACAAATCGCTAGCCAGATGGGGCTCAAAAGTACTGCGCATGGCATTTTTGTCTCTTTCTATTCTGGACTTCCGCTTGCATCTCTCCCCCAGTATACTGGACTCCAAACTACTTGTTTCTGTCCTGAAAATCCATAAGGTTATCTCATTCTCACTGGAAATGCAACACAACAAAAGAAGGCAAAAGTAGCCTCTCTGGTGCATCAGAATAATCTAAAATCCTCATTTCCTTTACACACTTCCATGTATGGTACAATTACATTTGAATGCACACAACACTCAAGGCAAGCTGATGTAGAATGACAGATCTTGCCTACACAAAAAAATGAAAGAGAAGTCTGTAGATCTCATTAGATTTAGATGATTCTGATTTATAACTCTGCAGGTAATGTGATTTGACCAATAAATGGTCTTATTCAGAGGGCATTTCACTTCACTGAATGCAATTAGAAAGGCCTCTTCTCAATTAAATGTTTTATCACATAAGCCAATTTTTTATGAAGAAAAAGTAGGAAGACTATAATTGTGAGTCATGCTGTTCTGCCTGCTCCTTTCGTAGAGCCAGTAGAGAATTAGTCACCTTTTCTTGAGACACAAAAGCTGTAACAATGTCACCAGCATGAATAGCCAAGCACAGAACTTTAGATACCTAATGAAGCCTGAGGGATACACTCATATTATGTAAACCTCATAGTTACTGCGTCCTTAGTTTACTCCATTTTCTTTCCCAATTAAATACCAAAAGATTAGCGATGATTTGGAAAACCTTCTAGCTTTCTGAGTCACTCAATTGAATTGTTTCACTGTCTTCAGCCCCATTTCTGCCCACATGGAGGCTTCTAATAAGACCCCAAATTGCCCATGTAATTGATGATGTCATTTGGGGAAAAGCTCAATCACCAAGGTAAGCTGCCACAGAATGGGGGTCTGGGAGAAGGATGAGGTGCATGCAGTCAGGGGTCCCCCTAGAAATGAACATGAGACCATAGGTAGGAGGAGAAGCTGGACAATCTACTACTTTCAGGATGAGACATTGACTGCAATTAAACATGATTTCCCTTTTCTTCTTTTGCCCTTATGGTTAATCTCATGTGGTAACTGTATCTGACTTCATTTCCTGGTGTGTTGTATATTCATTTATTTGTTTATTTGAAATAGAAAAGGGAAGAGTGGGGAAACAAGATGATTTGGAGTGGGTGGGGGAAATGGGGACAAAAACATGAGAAGGGGTATCAATGTGTGAGAGGTAATGCACCTACTACTTGGTGAATATAACTGTAACCCCTTATACATTATCCTGACAATAAAAGGAAAAAAGTTAATGATTAAAAAAACATGACTCAGGCCGGGAGTTTGGCCTAGTGGTTAAAGTGCTTGCCTAGCATGCACGAAGACGCAGGTTTGATTCCTTGGTACCACATATATAGAAAAAGCCGGAAATGGTGCTGAGGCTCAAGTAGTAGAGTTCTGGCCTTGAGAAAGTCCAAGGACAGTGCTCAGGCCCTGAGCTCAAGCCCAGGACTGGCAATAAAAAAACAACAAAAAAAAACAAAACATGACTCTGAACTAGCTGATTCTTCCAATAACTCAGATCACCTTGGCCCCTGCCCCCAAACAATTTTATTACCATAAATAAAGTGATTTTAATTTTTTCTTCATACATACATATATATGTACATATATACATATATATACCAGTCTAACTAGTAATCCTTGGATACAGTCCCATGTTTAGGTCATTAGGTGTCATAGATGGCAAGATGTCAAAGAAATGTGAAATGAAAAAAAAAATAATTTCATTAGAAGGATTGGCTTCAAACTATCAGAAGAATGCTAGTTTATCTGATTTTAATCTTTTCTTAAGTGAAAATACACTAGGAAAGGTATTACCAATGTATTTCCTTTCCTAAGTGAATATATCATATTTAAATGTTTAAAAATCTAAGGAACACTACATTGAGGATTAAAGCAGAATCTCTGCACAGACTGCTCACAGGCACACACCATCAACCCCACACAGTGCCATTTGGCAGGAAAAAGAAAAGAGGCAAATATATGGAAAATAGGAAGGAAAGACAGTCTTCATTTACAAGTGCCATGAATGCTTACACATAAAATACTATATAATTCAGGAAATGTCATCATAATTCAGAGGATGTCATCTCAAAAGAAGAAAGAAACACAAGCTCTAAGAAAATTAATATCACTGGAAAAAGTGGTGCTTCTGTAAGGACAGCAAACAGACCTCAATAGCTCACACTACCTGCTTTAACTCAAAATAAATGTGAGATCCACAGTAGAAAAACAATATGCAGACTGTTAGGGCAACTTTGAAAGACAAAGGGATTTGCTTCTTAATGCTTGGTACAATATTTCAGATACTCCCAAGTTTCCAGTCCTGTATCAGACCTTCACTTGTACCAAGTATGAGAACAGAAAACTGGACCCACTCTTACCAGTTGCAAATTGTCACAATATTAGGTTAGGTTCAATGTGCTTAGCTTCAACTGTCCCTTTTCTGTATTTCTTGGCCAAATTGGGAAAACTTCACTGATACCATTTCAAGTTCCAGGGAGGAGAATTTTCTCACTCAATCCTAGAAGAGCCCATAAACTTCTTGTTTTGCCAGTCCTTGGGCTTGAACTCAGAACCTGGGCACTGTCCTTGGGCTTTCTCAAGGCTAGCGCTCTACCACTTGAGCCACAGCACCACTTCTGGCTTTTTCTGTGTACATGGTACTGAGGAATTGAATCCAGGTCTTCGTGCATGCTAGGCAAGCACTAGGCCAAACTCCTGGCCCAAGTCCCATAAACTTCTATCAGCATTCTTCCTAACTCATTATTTCTAAGGAAAATTTGGAACAATAACTGAATCTGGATCAGGGCATTGGCTGGGAGAGATTCATAGTAAAAACTAGCTCTGTGTCCTCAAAGCCATAGTGACCAATGTATTGCTAAATAGCCCCATTTTTAAAAAATAAAAGATTGAGGTCACCTCTATCCCATCTCCCGCCCAGGGGTACTTACATTAAAAAAAAAAAATCTAAGGAACACACGAAGGAATATGCTCCTCAGCCACACACTTCATGCTTGAACAATGTGTTCAACTGGGCCAAGCCCACCAGCATAAGCCCTAAAGGGAGTCTGCTCATATGAGCTCCTGGCCTCGTTCATCCTTTCAGTCAGAGGAAATAGATATCCTAAACTCACCACCAAGTTTCAGGTCAAAAGACCTTTAAATGGGAATGAGCTTGAAGTCTGGACCAGAAAGATCCTCTTGATGTGCAGAGTATGGAAGTTTTCATATCTCTGACCTAGAAGCAACAGGATCTTCAAAGACCTCCAGAGGGTTCAAGGCTTGGGGAAAATAAAAGCCTTGGAAATTAACTAGCACACAGCATGGTTGCCCTGCCTCATTCAAACCTCTCCTCCTGTCTCTTACACCATGAGGACCCTTCCCTAGCTACCTCAAAAAGTTTGAACCACACACGGGTCAAGAAGTGTGCAATTATTACTGATTCCACACCAACAAGACTATGTATGACTGCAAACAACAATGAAAGCATTGAATGCCTTCTATATCTCCCTTTTATATATTTGTCCATGCCACATTTTTGCATACTATTACCCTGGCTATGTTCTTTGAGCATTTTAGGCATGCAGATGTTTAAGTTCAGTGGTTCTGGTGAAAAAACAGAATTCCTATTTTACTCCTTTGAAGACTTGAAATCTAATTACCTGAAATCTATCCACTTAAAATCGTTAAGTTATATCATAGAGGATACTTGAAGTGATCTTCCTTCTTTCTCGCTTTTATCTGTCATGCATAAAAAGGAAATTAAGAGGGACTTTGATATTACTTCCCAAAGTTTATAGCAATGTCTCAGTTATCACTGAGAGCTCTTGGGTACCAAATTGATCTTTCCAATGTTCGTCTCTACATTGTTCCTTACATCCAGTGGAAAAATAATTCCAAGTGGTCCTGTTTGGAACTGCAGGTTTTCTTCTAAGCATCCCAACCTTCTTGAGTCTCTTGCTTTATATTCCACAATGTGGCCCATTAAGTTTCACTTGCTATTCAATGCCCAGTTTGAAGGCTACCCTCTAGTGAAGATGTCTTCAGTCAAGAATGAGCTACTCTCAAAGGGTGCCATGTGTATGTAGCTCTTTTACTATGTATCTGCTGTCTTGTGTTCATATTTATTTACATCATTACATCATATACAAGTGCTGTTTTCCAAATTGAAAGTTCATTCTGCCTTTGATCCTTCAATCTTCAGCAATTACTACGATGTACACAGGGTACAATGCTGATTTTTTAAAAGGTGCTAAGTTGCTTTTCTTATTGCTATTAATTTGTTGTACGACCTGCTCTACAAAAAATTTAAACAAAAACAGCTGTTTCCTTTTTAAAAAAATCTGCTTTTATCTTGTTTTCAAGTATCCTATCAAACTAATTTACAGTCAACTAGTAATATATCACATCTGTTCTGTGCCAAATATTAACTACTGATTAACCAGGAGAAGCAGACCAGGTAAAATGGTCAATCCCTCTGAAGGTAATCTCCAGAGAAGGAAACAGGAAAAAGATCAAGCAGAAAATAATATAATCAAAAGAACTGTTCGTGTGCTGAAGAATGTACAGAAAGGACTTACTTTCAGGTAACTCATTTATAATAACTCTGGGAATCATGCAGGATGTCAGCTTGTATGACTCGTTATTAAAGCAAGTGGAGAACTTCTTAGGTCGCCATAAGTGTAGATTCAACCCTAGGTACCTTCCGTTCCATGAGACCTTTTTCTAACGAGACTTGCTAACTTTCTCGTTTGAAAGTCAGGCCAGTTATAACTATAATGGGTCGTATGTATCTCTAATGTCCATTTTGGACAGAAGGGGGTAAAATACTTCAGAATCGGGATTCCATATTCCTGAACTTGCCCAGAGTAGAGTGGAAGTGGGGGCCCGGAAGGCCGCAGAAAATGACAGGGAGGAGGAAAGGGAGGGGAACAAGGAGGATAACCCGGAGGATAACCCGGACTATAACAGAGAGGATGACCCAGCGGGTAACAGGAAGGATAACAGGGAGGGTAATAGGGAGGGTAACAGGGAGGGTAACAGGGAGAACAGGGAGGAGAACAGGGAGGGTAACAGGGAGAATGGGGAGGAGAACAGGGAGGGTAACAGGGAGAACAGGGAGGAGAACAGGGAGGGTAACAGGGAGAATGGGGAGGAGAACAGGGAGGGTAACAGGGAGAACAGGGAGGAGAACTGGGAGGGTAACAGGGAGAACAGGGAGGGTAACAGGGAGAACAGGGAGGGTAACAGGGAGAACGGGGAAGGTAATAGGGAGAACAGGGAGGAGAACAGGGAGGGTAACAGGGAAAACAGGAGGAGAACAGGGAGGGTAACAGAGAGAACAGGGAGAACAGGGAGGGTAATAGGGAGAACAGGGAGGAGAACAGGGAAAACAGGGAGGAGAACAGGGAGGAGAACTGGAAGGGTAACAGGGAGAAGAGGGAGGAGAACAGGGAGGAGAACAGGGAGGAGAACAGGGAGGAGAACTGGAAGGGTAACAGGGAGAAGAGGGAGGAGAACAGGGAGGAGAACAGGGAGGAGAACAGGGAGGAGAACTGGAAGGGTAACAGGGAGAAGAGGGAGGAGAACAGGGAGGAGAACAGGGAGGGTAACAGGGAGAACAGGGAGGAGAAGAGGGAGGAGAACAGGGAGGGTAACAGGGAGAACAGGGAGGAGAAGAGGGAGGAGAACAGGGAGGAGAACAGGGAGGGTAACAGGGAGAACAGGGAGGAGAAGAGGGAGGAGAACAGGGAGGGTAACAGGGAGAACAGGGAGGAGAACTGGGAGAACAGGGAGGAGAACAGGGAGGGTAACAGGGAGAACAGGGAGGAGAACAGGGAGGGTAACAGGGAGAACAGGGAGGAGAACAGGGAGGGTAACAGGGAGAACAGGGAGGAGAACTGGGAGAACAGGGAGGAGAACAGGGAGGGTAACAGGGAGAACAGGGAGGAGAAGAGGGAGGAGAACAGGGAGGAGAACAGGGAGAGTAACAGGGAGAACAGGGAGAAGAAGAGGGAGGAGAACAGGGAGGAGAACAGGGAGGGTAACAGGGAGAACAGGGAGGGTAATAGGGAGAACAGGGAGGAGAACAGGGAGGATGGGGGCCCAGCTGCCTCCCTCCGCCTTCTGCCTCCCTTGGTGTCTCCATTAGGTCAGGGCGGGAGAAGCTGCTGGCAGAACTCCCAGGTCAGGGCCTCTCCAGGCCAGGGCAAAGCAGGGCCTGCGGGCGACACCCCAGCCCAGCCCAGGGACCCTCCGTCCCCACGGCCCGCTGTGCGCTCCCACGGGCCGGACCCTCTCCGCGGCCGGAGCGGACCCCCACCCCACCCGAACCCACCCCACGCCTCCGCACACACAGTCTTCCGGCTCACCTGGACACCCTGGCCGTCCAGGGCAGCCCGGAGCTTCCGCCTCGGTCTCCTTGGTGACCGCGTCACCTCGTCGTCCTTGGCAACCACAACGCTAGGTCCTGCCGCTGTGTGCCGGCAGATGGCGCCAGAGAGTCCCGGGCCTGGGTGACAGAGGCAGGGACGCATGGACCAAGGAGAAGCATGGACAAAGACGATGTGTGAGTGAGTACACACGAGTACTCGCCCAGGTAGTCAAAGAAAGAGGAAGATTCAAGGCCACGGGGCGAGGAGCATTCCAAAAACAGAAGACGACGCTCGGTCTCCAGAGCTGGTCCAGGAAAGAGCAGTGGTCTCTGTAAAGGTGGGTTTTGACTCTGTAAAGGTGGTTATCTGATATATTGGATATATTTGTATTTGGTTATTTGAAGTTGGATAGGGAAGGGGGGAAACAAGATGAGGGGAAGGGGGAGGGGGAGGGAAATGGGAACCAAGACATGAGAAAGGGCATCAATGTTTGTGAAGTAATGCATCTTCTATCTGGTGAATATAATGTAACAATAAAAAAATATATGAAGGGATAAAAAAGAATACTGAATGCCTGTAGTCACACCACAGGAAAATAACTAAATCCATCAAAACACACTGTATAAAGTGTCTGTCTCGGGAAGTGGGGCTGTGGCTCAAGAGCTGAAGAGGTCAGGGACAGCGCCCAGGCCCAGAGTTCAAGCCCCATGACCCACAAAAAAAGTAAAAAATTAAAAAAATAAAGTGTCTGTCTCAAAGCATTTAAAGAATACCATCATCCAGGCACCTGTCATCCTACCGACTCTGAAGGCTGAGCTCTGTGGCTCATGTGGTAGAACGCTAGCCTTGAATACAAAGAGGTTTCAGAGCAAAGGCTCACTTGTTCTTACCCCCTCGCATGTCTTTCTGACCTGCAGAGACTCTTCTTGCAGAGTTTGTCCTCCTTGACCAAGCATGGGCAGACCACCACAGGCACTGCTCATGTTCAAATGACCACAAAACCCACAGCAGGAAATGGGTACAACCCAAAGGGCAGGGTAAGGGAGAGGGGTAGATGAATGAAAGGGGAAGGAAGAGGAGACATGCAGGGTTAATGCCACAAAATGAAGCAAAGTAAGGGGAAGGGTTGAAGTGGGGTGAGCATGCTGAAGGGGTGACACTGATCAAGATGCATTGCAATCATAAACTGCTTTATTAAAGGGCAACTCCTCTGTACAACTACTTAAAGACAATTTAGAAAAACATCATCATAATAATATATTCACAGGATTGAAAGAAAAACTAAACCACAAACCTTGTGTCTCCAACTTCAGTGGCTCATGGTAGCAAATGCTACAAATACATTCAAGATGAGGTTGAGTCTAGGCATTCACTTTCAGTGAGACCAAAGAAAGACACTCTTAAGGGCAACACAAAAGCGCAAGGCTTCTGTGCCTTGTACTTATATAGTAATATTTGTGGACATGAACTCCAAGAAATGAAAACAAGAATATAATTTTTCTTTTCTTAATTTTTGTCTTGTTTGTTCACTCATCTGTCTTTGTGGAGAGCGAAGGGAGCACAAAAATGGAGGTGAACAAATTCAGTAGTGGTACTCACTAAACTCTACATGGAAAATAAACCATACAACTTGTGGGTCAGGACAAAGGGGAAAAAAGTGGGAGAGAGCAAGGATAAGGAGGATACTGTCCAAACAGAAATGGACTCAATTCCTGATTTATGAACCTGTAACTTCCCTGTACATCAACTTCATAATAACAATAATATTTTAATGAGGATGAGATACCATGAAAAATACTATAAAAATCTAGATATAAAGTTAAAAACACAATTGCAGGTATTTCCACGCCGTACAGTCCAGGATAACACAATACCATCTTATTCTCAAAATGTTTATTTGAGTATCATTACTGTTTAGAAGGTTTCTACATTCAAGAAATGCATATGCTTATTTGTAGCACTTTTTAAAGTTATTGTCCAGAGATACATAATTATCTTCCTTTTCAATAAAATAATTAGAATGATGGTGTTATTACATGATAAATATTAACCAATTTACTACGTAACTTAGAAATTTTGCACCAGTATTATTTCTTCTCGGTGCCTATATATAGTCACTCTATACAATTTCCTATAAGCTGACTTTACTATTCAAACTGCTTCCTTTTATAGGAATGAAATAAATGCTGATGCATGTGCTGTTTATATTTCTAGAACATCCTGTTTAAGTATTGAAATTATGTGTGTGTGAGAGAGGGTAGGGGAGAGAGATTCTGCAAAGGCTTAAATTCAGATTCTTATATTCTCACTTGACTTTTTTTACCCACATCTGACACTCTACTACATAAGCCAACCTGATAACTTAAAGCCCAGTCAATCTAGCCTTTGACTAGTTTGGCATGTTATTTGGAAAGAGGAATCTCATGTACTTTTGTGTCCAGGCTGAAGATGTTGTTTTCAGGTTTCAGAATCCTGTGAAGCTAGAATTACATATGAGAGCCACCAGAACCAGGCTTTGAAGGAAGATGGGCCACACTGTATCAGCCACTTCCCCAAAGTAACATCTCAGTTTCTCGCTGCTCTGCAGACTCCTGGACACTTTTATAGACAGAAATTGTTGGTTATCCCAGGATTGAAACATTAGTGTACTTCAGTCTCCATATTTACAAGTATTGCAATGTAGTTTCACATTTATATGGAGCATCCATTGTCTTTATTGATCAGAAAGTACTAAATATATCATCCTGTTAAATATGTGCTGTGTTTTTTAAGTTGCCAAGAATAACTGAGTTGTGGAGGTCAACAAAATATTACAAATGAGACCTCTCAAAAGCCTAAATTAGTATAGTACAAATATGATTAAATGCCACGTGAGTGAATGAACATAAGAAGGGGGAAAAGATATAATAGGTGATATTGCTCTTTTATAATTTTCTTCAACATTGTAATTTCTGGCTATCCCTCATGACAGAGACGTAGGCAGTGGCTAAATTTCTATAACACAGAGCAATTATTATGGATGTTTCACAAATGGAGGAGAATCATCAGGGCCCATGATATATTTTCACTTCTTATAGTGTACAATGCCTTCAAAGTTGTGAAATACATGTTCTGGGTGTCTAACTGGCAAAGTTTCATTAAGAAACGTTCAGTCAATATGTTGCAACTGTCATAGGAGCCTTTATAAAACTGTGAGGATGTTTTTTGAGAAAGACATTCATCCAGCAAACTTAAAATAAACTGATATGAAATCTGCACTCCACTGTCTTTGCCAGCAGTGTCCACTGCAAGGCACTGGCAGTCTGACTGAATTGATTACTTGATGTTTATAACTCATTTTAGTGTCATGTGTGCTTTCACTGCCAATAAGCATATAAGTCGCAGAGTAGTAAAAGGAAATGAAAAAAAGAAAAGAAATGAAATACAGAAGAATTTTTAAAAGGGAATGGAAGTAGAAGGAAAGGGAGGAAAGAAAAGGAAAGGGGGTCGGGAAGAGGGAAAGAAAGGAGTGGGGAAGGCTGGGGAGAAGAGGGGAGGGTCAATGAACTGACATTGTTCTCCAAGCTAATGTTGCCACAACCAATACTCTAATAAATAATACTATTTCCATTGTTCATGTTAATAGGTACAGCAAAAGCAAAACTAAAACTCACAGGATGAGGTCTTTTGACAGTCAAATGCAAAAGAAGAACATTTTACCTGGACCTGAATAGCACTATCCTAATTTTCTCTGTAATCTCAAATTTCATAGAGGCTACTATTTCTTGTTTCCACTCAGAGGTCTGATGAGCAGCTAGAGCAGACATCAGCAATCTTGTGGTCCTATGTTGACCAGCAGTGGTCGGTGAGTCTTGGCAGCTGCACTGCGTCTTAACACTTAGCCCAATTCACCCTCAGGATGATATACTGGATAAGAGTCCACCATACTCTTTCGTCTGAAAATGTAGAACTGAGACTGGAAGTCTGTCAGGGTGCCATGGCCTGCCATCTGAACAGCAGATAGGAAAATGAGAGGATTAAAGGAAGAAGCAATGAAGGAGACAGGGAGAAATGGAGAGATGAAAGGAAGTGGGACTATGATTCTAATGGTTTAGTGGTATCCTTGAGCTGAAGAGCTCAGAGACAGCACCCAGGCTCAGAGTTCAAGCCCCCGAAACTACCACAAAAAAAAAGACCATTCATTTTTTTTTAAAAGGAAGATGAGAATACATCTTTCTGGAAAGTTTTTCTTTCCTGAAGACATTCTACATAATGCCTTTCTATATCCTTAAAATACATTCATTTTGTTAAATTGGCATGGATGGATTAGATTATGCAGAACAAAAAAACTATAAGTCAAATGACTACATAAAAAAATCATAATATAAAACTTACTTCCTATATAAACCAGTACAGCTCTAAATTTCTAGAAAATTTCTTAAGCTGCTGGAGAGGATTAATCTATGATTCTCATAGTTTTAAATTCATGTTTCTATGCAGATGTAGATAGGACAGTTCTTTTGGCATACTTTTGAAGTTATCTCCTTCAAAAATTCTAAAAGTTCTTTAATCACTTTAATTTCTTAGCTTATTTGCTTTCTGTTTGGCTGTGCTCATTTTGCTAGCATATAATTACTCATAATTGATAGAGCTTTAGGGGAAAGCTACTGGAAAAGAGAAAAACTGGCATTTCAGAGAAAAAGTCAATCATTTCTGATCCTTGCCAAGTTTTAATAAGTGAGTCCTACTGTCTTTGTGAGATTTATGTACTGTAAGCTGAACTTAATTTGAGAATTTGCATTTTCTCTTATGCACACAAGCTGAGAGGCACAAAACAAGAGTTCCAAGGTTTGTTTGACATAAGATGTCTGAAAGTAATTTTCTTTCATCAGCTTCGTTTTCCTACAGTTTTGATGCCCAAGGGTAGATTTTTCATTAGATTTTTTGTGAGATGTTTTGCAATAACAGCATGACTTTCACAGAGCAAAGCATGTTAAAGGAGATTTCTCAGCTTTCTCTCCATCAGGGAGCTCACTAGAATTACCATTCTTAGGCCCACCATAAGTTCATGTTACCTATATATGTGTTCACATGCTAATTCAGAAAGCAATAATCTGTCTCACGCAGCAAGCTTTGGTAAAAAGCTATGTTTGCTCAGACACTCACCAAATCATGAGCTCTTATTGTGTTCCAAGTATTCTGATGATGTCTATAACCATAAACAAGACATTTACTGTCTGTGTTTGGGGAGAGTTGATCAAGACAGGGAACACTGACAATAACTGCTGGAAAATAACTTCTCAAATTTGGGAGGAAATTGACTCAATAGTTGGGGATCGAGAAATTCTTCATGGCTTACAATGTGGTTCAGATTGTTGAGTAAGAGATCCAGAATGTTTGGAGAATGTGTGCAGATGGAGAATGTTCTAGATAGAAAACACTGGCAAACTTTCAGTGAGATGATTTTGGTGATGATGATGATGATGATGATGATGATGATGATGATTTATAAATTATCCTCATTTTAGAGTCTGTGGCTAACATGCTAAACAGATACTGGGCTCAACTTCCAACATCACACAATAAAATTCCAAATATGAAAATTTTAGAGAATCTGTACCTTTTGAAAACTAATTCAACATGCAAGACACTTAGGAATCATTCAGAAGAAGAGATGAAAAGAGGTAAGAGAAAGTCATGCAGTTTTGACAAAGAAGAGACTACTTAAGAACCCACTTCTAGAAGACACAAGTGGCTTTACACCACAGTAGAAGGAATCTGAAAGGAAGCTAGATGTGATTCTCATTTCTATAATCACAGCTACGTGGGAAGCAGAACTGTTAGTGGGTACCATCTCAAATAAGCAACTGAATGTGGAAGCACATACCTGTAATCCCAGTTATGAGGCAAAGATAGGAGGATAACGGCCTAAAATCAGACAGACTAAAAAAGCTACAAGAGTCCACGAACAAAGTACTAAAGCAAAAAGATCTGTGATGTGTCTCAAGTGATAAAGAACCTTACTAGCAAGCTCAATGATCTGGGCTTAATCTTCAGAAAAGAGAGAGAGAAAAAGAGGAGGAAAGAGGAAGAGAACAGAGGAGAGGAGAGAAGAGAAGGGAGAGGATAAGTCAGTGTCCATGCATACATATTTATCAGAAGACTTGAATTAGATAAGAGACTTAGGGATGAAGAATAACTCCCCTACCACACACACACACACACAAGTATATGCAGAACTAATGTAGGGGTAAAAATATTCAAATTACATACAGTTAGGAAACAATTATTCATTCCTCTGTTCTAGAGGAGGTATTATTTTAATGAACTTTTTTGTTTCTGTAAGTATATGGCTTATCAAAAAGAAAATATGGTATACTCATGCACTAATTTTATTAGTTCATTCCATCAAAAGAGTGAAACAAGTCAAGAAGATAGACCCTTTCCTGGAGTGAAATGCTATTTTAGGTTGCATAGTCAAAGCAAAACCTCTTTGATGAGATTGTGTTTACAATGGTTCCATAAATGATTGGGAACCTGCTGTGTGAAAAGCTTGAGGTGTCTTTGAAAGAAAACATCAATGTCCTGGGGGAGGAAAACTCAGAAGGTGGTATGTGCATGAGACAAGTAATTACAAGGCAGGAGGGCAGGAGAATGGGAAATCAAAGTTAATATTGAAAATTATGGGCAAGGTCTACACAAAGGAATGGTAAATTTCTAGACTTAAGAGATTACATCAGTGACCAGAGACTGCAGACAGAGAACTGACAAACAAACAGAAGCACCAGAGAGAAGTTTAAATGTAATAGCCCAGGCAAGATAATCATAAATTGATTATATTAAAGATTTACTAACTGGGTAAAAATACAGGATGACTAAAAACACAACATCCAACACAATATTATATTAAGCAGGATAAACGGTGACTTCTCTCTCAAGTGTAAGCAAACCAGAATCAAATTTAGTCTTGAGATACAAAAGAATCTCAGAAACTTCTATTAGGCAGCTTTGCCTTGCACAATACTTGAATTTCGTAGAATGGTTTTATCCACCTTGTCATCAAGTTTCCAGCCAAGCCCAAAAGATGTGAAGGGAAAGAATAGTCACGTGAAGACACATCTTTTATTCCTCTTTCAGCAACTGTTCTGTAAACATCAGCTCTTAAAATTTGCACTCGAGGTAATGAGTTGAGACTTCTCTACTGGTCATGTCTACTTTGAGAACTGCTTCTTTTCACAATGATTGATTTTCTTTTATACTTTAAGGAAAGGTTTCTTTTCACACACTCTTCAGGAGATTTCAGTCCAGCCTGATCAGGAGGATGTAGCAAATCAGAGAAACTCAAATCATGACAGCCTGAAATCAGAGTAGAGCAGGAACAGGAAGAGGCTGGAAGAGGCCGGTGGAGGTGGGACCTCAAGACCACAGTATCCTGCTTCCTTCAAGCCTTCCCCACTTTCCCCAGGTCCATCACCTCCTCAGCAGTCTGCTCCAATTTTGAGACCATCAAGAGATTAAATAATTCTTCATTTGCCAGGGCTCTCATGATCTAATAGTGTTTAGAAATGCCACTCACATTCTTAAAGGAAAATTATACTCTGTCAATGTACAGTGACAGAGAATAATAATGAACAGTCAATTAAGACCACAATGAATAAAATTGCCATATATCTTCATGTGTCGGTCCCTGTGTGAACAAATACATTCTTTTCCTTGAAGTAAACAGTTTTATTTCTTTTGTGTTCTACAAGTAGAACTGCTGGGTCAACTGGTAACTTCATATTTAACTTACTATGAATTGCCAGACTTGTTTCCAAAGCATTCTCACCACCAGTGTGTATAAATTCCAGTAGATGCCCAGCTCATTTCCTTACCCAGACCCAAACTGTAGTCCCATTGGACAAATCTTACTCACTGAAACACACCTGACTCCAAAGAAAGCTAGAAAGACAGTCTGTAGTTAGGATGAGAGCTCTCATCCCACACTCCTGGCTTTTATTCTGAAAGTCAGAAAGATGAAAAGGTAATATCAGCCACTGCTTTCATTTGAAGTAGATGAATTAAAACTGTCTTTTAGAACTAGGATATTAGTAAGATTTAACGATTTGACATGGTAAATCATGTCATATAACAGTTTACTCATATATTTCTTACTGTGGCAAATCTGGAGTTGAATGTAGAGTTGGGGAGATATGGGGTGTGTGACCCCATATAGGCCATGTAGACACTGAAGTTAAAGCCAGGGAATTAGATCAGGTAAACAGTAGAAAAGGTAGCTTGCAAGATTCCATCCAATGGTTCACAATCTCTCTCCCCCCCCCCCAGACAGAACTGTTACATATAAATAAAACTCTCTTTGTTTCCATGTTTAACCAACTAAAACAATGGACTATTCAGAGATTACATTTCCAACCCTTTCTTCTGGCAAGGGTGAATTAATAATATGAGTACATCCTTCAATTATGAGGGACAATCTTCCTGTAGCTCCCTTATATAAATAAAAATAATATCTATCTTGAGATACCACATATGGATTGAGATTTAAAAATAATGATTCATGAGAAATACATTCAACTGAAAAACTTCCACAAGGAAGATATGGACCCAAAGAAACACAGGCTTCATGGTTTCTCTCCTTTATAATAACTAGTCTATGCCTAGGATAGTCCTAGCAGAGGATCACAATAGCTCAATAGCTATGTACATGTCACCCTATAAAATAATTTTCATCAAGATGAACTCCAAGATATGCAAACAAGAGTGTTTTTGTTGTCATTTTTAATGTGTTATATGAAGTTTTTTCCTTTCAATTTTTTCTTTAGTTTATTCCCTATTGTCACTGTTTTTTATCTTGTTACCCTGGGTATTGTATGCAACTTTTTCTGATCTGGGGAAAGAAAGGGGCAGCACAGAACACAACAAGACAAAGGGCAAACCAACACAAAAGTAATACTCACAAGACAATAGGTTGGAAATGAACTCTACAACTTGCAGGTTAAGGTTGGGGAGTTGGGAGAGGAAAGTGGGAGAAAATGAGGGAGGAGATAATACTAGTCAACAAGAAATGCACTCATTATCTTACTTATGTATTTCTAACCCCTCTGTATACCACCTCTACCATAAGATAAAATTAAATTTAGAAAATCTCCACATATTTTTTGCATTTCCTCCTTAGGTTTATATTTCAAAACTTGCCAGGTTGCTAAGTATTTCAAAAATGTTTCAAAAATGAAAGAATGATGTTATCTTGCAGAGTATTAATAAATATTTTCTGAATGCATTTGTTTTTTCCCAACTATTGACTCAATCCATTATTGATTCTAGAGTTTAAAAACAGCTAATGTGTCTGTCTGTATTTCACGAAGGAGGAAACTGAAGTAGATCTATTAAATTATTTGTTCATAATAGCACATCAAGTTAATGGAAAGAGTCAGAGTACAATGCAATTATCTGACTTGTAGTTTTATTGAACTATTGGATTACAAGTCACAGTCAGTAGTTTAACCTTTTCTTGTCTACATAGCCCTGAAACTTGCCCTCCAGTACTGTATAAATGCTTCTTCCAAAATGATTTTATTGGCCCTTTCAGTTAAACTCAGATAAACAAAGATACAGAGATAGGTGATAGGAAATAGAGAAAAGACATTCAAAACAGAAAAATTCATTGACTCCACGTTTCCCACACAGATCAAGCTCTGTTTATATCTTCAAGTATTTCTTTTCTACTCCTTTCCTGTCCATTTCCTTAATTGCTTTCTTTTCACATAGCTGTGACTAGCTAAATATAAAGCCAGACAATATTTGGTATACAGAAATAGTATTTCCCAGTCCAGGTGAAATTCAACAGAAATCCATTGGGTGGAGTTGTCCTATAACCTAACATTTAAAAATGGGCCTCAACATTTTCTTAGCCCCTTCCTAATCTTTACACAGCGAATGTCAAAATACCATTTCTGCTTGAAGACATTTTTTTTAAAGTTTTATTCACACAATTATGGTTTAGATTCTCGGCTAAGATATAATAAGCACAAGCCTCAGGCACACAGATACAATTTAGGTTTTTAATAATTCCGTCAACTAATATACTTGCTTATTTTCCAAAAAAGCAAACCAGATGAAGGGATTCAAAAAGAAAGTACCGATTGTTTTAAAACAAACGAAACAGGCAATGTTATTCTGTCTGATGCTTTTCCTATAATTCCAGATGATCTGGAGGCAGAAATAAGTAAGACCGTAGGATAATGCCTGGAGAAAATGGACAAAAACAAGTTTTCAAGACTTCAATCTAGCAACAGAAAAGTCTAGATTATGAAGGTTTCTACTTGCCATCTCATTCAGGATAGCCTGAATTCAAATCTTATCTCAAGAGAAAATTAGAACAAGTGGTTCAAGGAGTTGAGTAGCTACCCATGTGAGCAAGAACCCTGACTTCTAACACTGGTCCATCTACCCAAAACAAAAGCAATAATAACACAAAGAAAATGTGTTTCATTGTTGCTGTGTGTCAGGCCTTTTCCTGCCATCAAGATTCAGTAAGCCTTTTGTATTCCAGCTCTGTGAAGACAGAATGCTTTGTGCCTAACAGAAATAAGGCTATATTAATTTTGATCTATACTACCGTAATGTGCCATAGAAAGCTGCCAAAAAGTTTGATATATTTGGAAAGGAACTCCTTATTCCTGAAGGTTTTTCTCCGTATACTCTGGGTAATCGCTCTCTGGTAGCATTTCTGACTGAAGTGCAAGTGAATATCAACACCCAACCTTAGAAATTCAGATTTGGTGATGCAAAGGTAGAGCTCATTTTATTTCTATCTTTAATTTTCCATGATGAAACCCCAGCCTGGGAAATGAGGGAGAGGCTGGAGGTTACCTGAGCAGATATTTTGTTCCAGTATGTTAATTAATCCATTTTGAATCCATTCTCAGTCCTGAGCCACTGGGAAGTTCTGCATAGGCTGTCTCATTGTGATGGTCCGGAATTATTGAAGTTTATTCTCTTGGGTTTAAAATTGCCCTTAGAACTGTCCTAACATTTTCTATGCTGTCCCCTGACTGTGGAAGCTGACTGCTCTCCAGTGCACTTCCCTGGAGATCTGTCAGTGGTCCCACTAATGCCTCATCATCAAAATGCATCATGACTGAGGATGGCACCAGGGCTTGTGAGTCTGAGTGGCTGAGAACTCAGCAAGGCTGTGGGGAGCAATATTCACTTAGCAGCTGAAGCACAGCTGAAAGTACACAGTGAGACTGCTGCCGCACGTGGGGCCTGCAATGGAGGAGGCCAGGCAGAAAGCTACTCATTAGCCCTGCATGCATAGAAATGGGAGATAGAAGAAAATGGTCTAAAGGTAGTGAGCATACTGGTAAAAGACAGCAACAGGAAAAGCAGGAGAGAAGAAGTAGAATGATTGGTGCCCTTATTTTATCACAAAAGTGATAGAGGAAAGCCATTGGAAAGAATAAAATCACTAGGAATGAAAATACAACAGAATTTAGAGCAAGGATTATGGCCAGAATTAGCAAGGGGCGGTGGCGGGGCGGGGGGGGCAGGGAACGGATAAAAGAAATATAGATGAATCACTAGGCACATGGCTTTGAAAGTCAAAGAAGGAAAATCTCTCTACTGGATAGAAGGAGGAAACTTCAGCCAGAGTGGACGGTAAACACTTTGTTCAGGCAGTCCTCTTATTAAAGAGTTCCGGGATGAGAAGATCATGTTGCTTGCCAGTGGACTTATTTGCTTTTTATAAATTCTTTTGCTCTGAAAAGCATGACTGCTACCATTAAATGCAAAGGCTTATTAACAGTAACGATATTTAGGTTTATCTGAAAACAGTGGTTCCCAAGTTTTAAAATGCATAAATGTATAAATATCACGGGTAGGGGAGGAGGGGAGTCTTGTTTAAAGATGTCAGTTCCTGAGGAGATTCTGATTAGAGACCTTCACAAACTATGCTAGTAACAGAATATTTTTTAGCCCATCATAGAAGGAAGAAATACAGGGGTTGAGAATAACAGGCTAAAACATTGTTAGAGATACGACATTCTTGTAACAAACTGAACAGAATACAACACTCATATTTTAGGCCTTCACAAATTAAGGAGAGAAAAATAAAATTTGTCAAAGAAACTTTAAGAAGTCTTCAGGCTAGACAATTATGAAACTGATGGCCCTTGAATCAATATTTAATTATATTTAAATAAATATAATGTTAACTTTCACTAAATCTTAATTCTGGCATAATTGAAACACATCTTATTTGTATAGTAAGCGATATGTTTATGATCTAGTATCCAAATGAATTTACATATAAAGTAAATGAGTAGCAGAGTGCCAGTAGTTTATACCTGTAATCCATACTACATAGTGTTGAATGGGGAACAAAAAGAGAAGCCACATTTTGAGAGGTGGAATCTTGAAGTCTTGGAGACTGCATAGTTGACTCCTGTCTCAAAGACCAGCAGCTCTGGAAATATACTTAACATGGTTAGGAAACTGAGCCATGAAAGTCAAAGAGGACAGAAAGAACAAAAGCAATATCAGCAAACCAAGTCAGCTCCAATGAAGAGCTGAACCGGGATGCCATGGAGACTGGAGAAAAGCCAGGAGACAGGGCAGGAACAAGGTGTAATGACACCTCAGTTAGTCCTGGCCCAAATAGAACCAGGTCAGGAGGCAGGATCACAGCAAACTCCCAGTCCCAAGCCCTGAAATAACAGGTTTAACGCCCACCCTTGTCTCCAGGGATTCAGGCACATTCATTGTCTGGGACACAGGGCCTTCACCTTTCCCCTCCATGAGAACAAGATGCCAGCCCCTACACCAACCTGCCAAGATGGCACTGGCCAGACCTGACCACCTTATTTCAACAGGAGGCTGATATTTGAGGATCAAGACTTAAAAGAATTAGTTTTGGAAATGAAACCTTTGAGACTCCATTTTCAAAACAACTAGCAAAAAAGCAAGCAGGATGCCTGGCTCAAGTGGTAGAACAACTGCCACAGAAAAGAAGCTTAAAGCCCTTTGTTCAAGCCCTAGTATTAGCACAATCAATCAATCACAAGTAGACAAAATTGGAATTCACATACCTGGATTTTTTTCTTATCTGTTCAGATCCAGTTTTGGTTTGATGACAAGTAGCACCTGACTCTGTTTTGCTCTATTTTGTTGAAACTAAGCATCAATGTCTTGGAAAATGCCAATCAAGCTTTTCAAAATAAACACAATTTATCTTGTTTTTCAAATCATCAAAGTTGTGTATATTAACATTTTTTTGGAAATACTAAATTAATGATTTTACTTGCCCGCATCTCCTAAAAAGCACAAATTGAAGGCTGAGACATACCAAAATCCCTATAGGTACACTGAATTTAATTTGTTTGCCATAAAAAGTAAAGAGAATTTGCATCAAGAGAGGAAGGAAGGGAGAGGAAGGGGAATGTGAATTACATTAATTCAAAATTACATTATCTACCCATTGCAACATATGCATACATTTGAAATACACTTGTCCTTTTCTTAAGATGTAAGAAAATTATCAGAGGTTTTAACTTGCTTATTTTCTCTTTCTTGAAGCATTGCTTAGTATTTTGTATTAATATTTCATTCACAAATGTAACCTGTTAAAATAGAGAGCTGTGTTGACCACAAGAAGTCAGAGGGTAAAAAAAAATCCCTCTGCCTCCAGGAAAACTATAGTTAGTGCAGTAATAAATAAAAGGAAAAGGCTACAGGGAGCTTTTTATGCTGAAAGAAATGCAGACCATGACAAAACCGTACAGACTAAGAAAAAAAATCATCTTTAGGAGTATGTTCACTTGAAATGCTGCTGAATCAAGAAAAAAACTTACATAATTTTAGAAATACTATGCTAACTCATTGAAAAAGCAATACACTATGTATGTTTGCTTGTAAAATGACATTCAGCTCACCATATTGTAAATCACAGACAAGGAAATTCAAGCAAAGAGGAAACAGACAACTTCAAAGGTCACTGAAGATGATCGTGTCCTGACATGCAAGAGAAAAATGGGTCTCATTGGTAGACAGCCCATTTCATTCGAGTACAGTGGTTTGCCAAATATGCCATAAAGAACAAATAAATGGGCTCTAATTATTGTTTGGTCATAAAACTGTTCAGTCAAGCAAGATAACAGATAATGAGTCTCTACAATGCAAAACTGATTTGTGGACTCTCACAATCTTCACTTTGTTTATGTTTTGGAAAAGTATAGCTGTATCCATTTTTTTCTTCTTTTTCTGTCTTTGCAATATTTTATTACAGGAATAAAAAGCGGATGATGACTGAAATGCAAATGCACGTCATCTTGAAGGGTCAAATATATTATTGTTGACCAACAACAAAAAAGGGATAAGTTCCTGTAAAGGCCAGATGATAGTCAGTCCATAACACACTTTTACTGTGGGAATAAAAAAAAAATATTCAGTCCTTCAGAATGATATTCTATCTGGATTTTATGTGCTTTAGAATTATAGAACATATATTACTGTATGTCTGTTCAGTTAGCTAGAAAATGTTTTCTCTGCCTGGTGGATTTTGCTATGTAGTATATATCAGTCTGCTACATAAAGACTTCATAAGCAGTTACTGCTATTAATACTACCCATTTATTTTTGTCTAAAAATTGTGACAACCCATAAAAGACACTTTAAGATGTCTCAATTTTGCATTTAAAAAACTGAAGACATACGTGGCACAAATTAATTTTAAGGAGGCAGAACATAATCACAGGACAGCATGGCTCAATTCAAACTTAGTCCAGAGCCATTGGAAGACTGACAGAAATGGAAAACGCTTAACTACAAGAGAAAGTGTTTAGAGAGGTCGTCTATATAAAGCCACAGTTGCTGAGGGTTTAAAGTCATTCAAGCTGTCATTCATTCATTCACAAAATATTTGCAAATTCATAACAACAATGAAAACCATTTCTGTTAATACTACGCCATAACAATATTCACTACCAAGTATAATAGAATGCCAATGGAGCATCAGTCACTGTACTGACGAAGTTCAGAAAAATAAAAACACTTAAGAGTTCAGATGTATCTACTGGAAACAGAGTTTTAACCATGTGCCATTTTCCATGTTTGCAAGTTCTGGAGGTGGACAATTTGTAAGTGCTCTGAGGATGGATCCGGGAAGCCTAGGTGAAAAGAAATTGACCTAGCTGCATGATGAAGAGAAGGGTTTCATGCAATGAGGAAACCCTGGATATAATTCAGATCACCGAGGCATGA
Organism: Megascapheus bottae; assembly: GCF_031878675.1. Lineage (NCBI taxonomy): Eukaryota > Metazoa > Chordata > Mammalia > Rodentia > Geomyidae > Megascapheus > Megascapheus bottae. The sequence goes on from NC_143509.1 coordinate 21,589,900, forward strand.
GAACCAATAGTATGCTCAATAACACTTATGACATGTGTATTTGTGAATCCGCATTTCCACTACTTATTGGAACTAAATGGATGAACAAGATTTTATGTGAGAACTCAGATAACGTAATACCTTATGGAAGGATACATAATGTGATGCACACCTCAGTCCTCTGTAGTATTGTAGCTGAGTTGGTTGTATTGAGGACTACAATAGAAAAACCACTATCAATTTTGTATGTTTTTTTTTGTGTGTGTATGTGTGTGTGTCAGAGACCAAGGAGTTAAACGGAACAAAGCAAAGACCCTCTAGCCTTGAGCAAATCGCATCTGGTTGAGTCATCTGCACAAAATACTTCTCGGAATAACCGCAGGTTGTTGCTTGGGTTAGCACAACGGCCAAAAGAACAGCCTGACCCACCCCTAACCTTGAGACTTCTCCTTCTTGTTATCACAAAAACTCTCCATCCTCCCCCCCCCTCTATACTCCCTTCCTTACACTCAGGGTATATAAACCCTGCTTTACTTTTAATAAATGAGACCTTGACGCGACTCAGATTGTCTCTGTCTTTCTTTATGCGCCTGGTCTCCTTCCTCTCTTTCCCCCATTGGTTTTCTTCTTTCAGGAGGTGCCTCTTCGAGCCGCATGAATAGCTGAACCCGCGGGTCGGGAGATGTGTGTGTTGCTACTGAAATGGGCTCAGAGCCATATCTGCATCCACTTCTGGCTGTATTTTTTTTTTTTGCTGTTACTTAGATAAGAGTCTCACTGACTTTCTGTCCAGGAAGACTACATACCTTAATCCTCAAATCTCAGTCTCCTGAGTAATGATATTGACAGATAAAAGCTCAAGTTTGCAAATCAGCACCTGACAGAAGAATTTGTGTTAAATATAAAGTGCAATAAAGATTTCTACAAATGAACATTTGAACTGATTTTCATAAATACATTTTAAAGCTCAATAGTCAGGTCCTTCTTCTAACTAGGATACAGAGACCTTAACTTTCATAGGAGCAATTTAAAAAAAAAGAATAACAAAGCAATCATCTCATAAAATGTATCAAAGTTCAATGGACATGCCAAAGGCTAGATAAACAAGTTTTCATCTAGAGCTTAACTTTTACGAGTTGTGATGACACTGGCAGGTGTGGAGGCCAGGATTGCAGAAAGCTATTCAAGTCCCATAACTTCTCTTTGAGATGAAGCCAGCTGAGCAATCAGCCATGATAGGGAATGATTGGGGCCTGAATGAATGTCACGGACCATAACTAGGAGCTCCACACATTTGTATGCGCGACAAAATGAAAGGAATGCAGAGCCAATAGAGGGAAAAAAAAATCAACCACCCCTCTCTCCACCCTCTCTCCTTATCCCAAATAGAAGAACCTTCCCTTAGGAAAGTGAGTGCTTGGGGTTAGACTAACCAGAGGTAAGTTTCACCTCTGAATCCTTGGTGAAATTCTAGTAACTCCTTCACTTCAGCCAACAGAAGAGGAAAGAATATAGCCATTTCTGTTTTGTTTTTTTGTTTTTTGCCAGTCCTGGGCTTGGGCTAAGGCCAGTGCCTTGGACTTTCTCAAAGCTAGCACTCTACCACTTGAGCCTCAGTACCACTTCCGGCTTTTTTCTATGTATGTGGTACCGAGGAATCGAACCTGGGTCTTCGTGCATGCTAGGCAAGCACTCTACCACTAGGCCAAACTCCCGGCCCCAATATATAGACATTTCTGGGGGAGAGGAGAATAAGAAGAGTACTAATCTTCAATCTTGACTTTTCTTCCATAATATTCAAGGGACAGCAATAAGTTAAAAGACCAGGAAAGCAGCAGCAATCATCAGGCTTACAAGGAAGAGGAAACAGAAGAAAGTACGGATTATTTGGATCCTGAAATTATCAGAAGGGTTTTAGAACATGTACGGAAGGAGCCCATTAATAGATGTGTAATTTCAGCACAAAACAAGGAATACTGGAAAAACTGTTAAAGCTATATATTTTTAAAAACCCAATGTTTCAAAATAATAATATAAAATAATTAAGCAATGAGTGACATTCAAGACAAGTAAAGGAGATTTTTCTAAAATAGAAAGCCTGAAGTGAAAAGAATAGGCAATAACGACAATGCACAAAACAGAGCTCATTGACTTGTGGAACAAGATCCCACATCCAACTCTGCAAGCAACTGAAGTGATGGAATGAGAGAAGAGAGAGAACCCACAGAAAACTGCATGTTTTCCTTCTATGCTTAAAGGTACGCAAACATTTAAGCTGTATAAATTCAATGTAAACAGAGCAGAGAATTATTATGTGCCTTTGAGGAAACAACCTATTGCCCTGACAAAACATGCTTCTTCTACTTTTAGCCACGGTTTTGTTTTCAAGTCTTCTTCCATGAGTGTACATTCAGTTCCACTAAGACTTCTGTGATTAGGGTTTGCATGATATATCTTTCTCAACCATTTTCTTCCATGCTGAATTAAAAATTAAATTCCTGGAGATACTATACTACTAATTCTTGCTTGCTTTTAATCCCCTCTTGGGGGGGGGGGCAGGGATTGCTTTTTTCTTTGATGTATGTAGTCAATTTTAATTAATTAATTAATTAATTAATTTTTGCTTGTCCTAGGGTTTGAACTCAGGGCCTAGGCACTGCTGTTGAGCTATCGCAAGGCTAGCGCTCTACCACTTGAGCCACAATACCACTTCTGGCTTTTTCTGTGTATGTGGTCAAATTCAGGGCTTCATGCATGCCAGACAAGCACTCTACCACTACGCCACACTCTTGTCCCATGAAATGTGTAACCAATTTACATTTAATTATAGGTATTTGCACACAAAGTTTGATTTTTTAAAATATATTTAGTTGTTCCTTCTAAGGGAATTCAAGAGATGGGAGTGTAGACCATATGCAAATGATAATCTAAGGTATGTATAGTGCAGAACTGTGGATGAAATGTTTCCCAGTTAGGACAATTCTGAACTTGAATTAAGCACAGGGACACATCCAGGAGATCAAAAGCACACAAAGCCAAACACAGACTCTATTTCTATATAAACAAGGGACCCAGTGAAAAACTATGTTAAGTAGAAAGACTTAAATGTTTCATGCAAGATTTTACATTTGAAGAACTAAAAGATCTACCAGGAAAGATCAATTTTTCTCTCACTAGTGCTTGGTGGCCTGATGACCTATGAGTACGAGAACTAGGCTGGAAGACATTTATGTTGTCTGTAGGAGACCATTCCTACAACTATATTTTTACTGTGCGAAGATTTGTGGTCCCTTATAATTTATAATGGTATAATATAATTTTTTGTCTTTTACCATTTAGTATGTTTACTTGTAGATTTATAGTCACATTTACAAGATACAAGGGAAGCCATGCAATCTATGCTTCTTTGGGTTTTAGCTTACTTCATTTAATATAATTATTTTCAAGACTTTCCATTTCTATGCAAATTGTACAATCATTCTTTCTCAGGGATGCATAGAATTTTACTGTTTTATATATATATATATACACAAATATATATATATATATATATAACATTTTCTTGATCCATTCATCCACTGAGGGGCATCTAGGTTAATTCTATATCTTGATTATGGTAAACAATACTGTAATGAACAAGCTGATAGCTTTAATGTTGCCTGATTTGTGATCTGTTGAATAAATGCCCAGGAGTAGACTTGCTGGGTCATAGAGAAGCTCTCTGTTTAGTCTTTTGAGAAACCTCAATATTACTTTCCAGAGCAGTTGATCCAGTTCACATTCTCACCAGCAGTACAGTAGAGTTCTCTTTTGGCCACACCTCAGCCAACTGTTATTATTAGTTTTTTTGATAATGGCCATTCTTATTGGAGTGAGATGGAATCTCAATGTTGTTTTAATTTGCATTTCTTTTATGGCCTGAGATGTTGAACATTTCTTCATGTGTCTACAGGCCATTCTTACTTACTCTATGGAGAAATCTCTCAAATCTTCAGCTCATTGATTTATGAGGTAGTTATTTCTTTGAGGAGTTTTGGGGGGGATAGTTTTTTGAGCACTAAGTAGATTTTAGATTTGAAGCCCTTGTCTGATGAATAGCTGGTTAAAAAAAAAGGATGGAAGGAAAAAAGAAATCTCTGATTGTGGGTTTTTTTTTTCTTGCTAGCTCTATCCTGTACAACTTGTAGGAGAGAGGAATGGAGGGGGGAAATCTGTTAGAAAATAAGGGAAGATGTGACACTGTCCAAAAAGAAATGCACTCATTACCTGACTTGGATAACTATAACTCCCCTGTATGTATAACTCCTCTGTGCAATAACAGTAATATATATATGTATATGTACATACATACATATTAAAAGGTGCTGTTTTCTCCAGTCAGCCTCCCAGAAACCATAAAGTCAATATTCATTTAGTCTGCTGGGTGGCGCCAGATCACCACATAACTCTAGGATTCCAGCAGCATCAAGCATTTGTAAAACCCCAATGAATAAATACTGTGTGTGTGTGTGTTTCAGATCCTTCTTCTATACTTTAAATTTCTCCAACAAAATTCAAATAAACATGTCAGTAAGAAAAAGCATATAAAAATGTGTCACATGTAAATACATTGATTTGCCACAACTTTTTTTCTGGTTTCAATGCTAAGATTGTGTGTGTCTGTGTCTGTGTGTGTGTGTGTGTGTGTGTGTGTGTGTGTGTGTGTGTGTCTGTGTGTCTGTGTGTCTGTGTGTCTGTGTGTCTGTCTGTGGGGGGGGGTGCCAGTCCTAGGCTTGAACTCAGGGCCTGAGCATTGTCCTTGATCACTTTTTGCTCAAGACTAGGCTCTACCACTGGAACCTCAGTACTACTTTTGCCTTTTTTGTGTATGTGATACCGAGTAATTGAACCCAGAGCTTCGTGAATGCTAGGCAAACTCTCTACCACTAGGCCACACTCCAGCTCTATAAGGACAAAAGACGAAAACAAATGTCACTACTTTAATGACTTCTTTTCCAGGGAAAGAGGCAGCCATAGGCATAATATTGTATGTCAAAATGCCTGAACATTGTTATTGCTGGTGTGCTTGTAGACAAAGCTGAGATTATCTTGTCTTTGCCACATCCGCAGCTTCATATAAGTGCTGCACCATGGCTTTTGGTGACACATTCTCCACCCACCCATAGTGCCTCAAGGCTACATTTAGCTACAACTTTCTCCTCTGGGCTTAACTGGGAAAACTATAGTCTCATGGTCCTGTTCTCAGAAATAGCTACTTGGTTGAATAGACAACTCAGAAAAATTTGTTTGAAGGATTCTCTGGTGGAAACTCTTCATTGTCATGCAAATCCATACCCTGTTGATCTGTAATAGAATTCAGAGGGGGATCTGACTAAAGTTCCCAGACTCCTCTGTGGTTGTCTCCTGAGAGTGACTTTGGGTATCACTGAGGGAACCTGAGTGGAAATGATAAGTGCAATTTCTGCCTCTTTAGTTTCTAAAAGAAAACCACTGGCTCTTGACATGTGTCCTTTCCCTTTTCTCTGCTTTGATCCATGCAGGTGATGGCATTTTCCTAGGAAATCACAAATCATATAAAATAATCGGGGCAGACTCTTTTTAAAATAGCAGCTTAGCTTTTACCTCACAAACACGAGTGTCAATAGAGCGTTGGATTTCATGTGCCATGTTTTTACCTCAATCAGCATGGAGACCTACTTACTTAATTACAAGGAGTACCTCTAGTACAAGAATTCACACTGTGGCAAATCAGCCATGCAGCCATGCTTGCTTCTCTCCTAACACTGATGACTTGGAATGCAAACAGCATGTCTCTTTCTAGTTTTAGCTTCGCCAAGTTTTTATACAATGCTTGGTGCACAGTTAATGCTTAAAAGTGTGCATTAGAAATGGTTTGTAGCTTTTCAAATGAGGTCACCCAGGAAATGAACTCACCTGCCTATACAGAGTGTGAGCCTTCAAAATGTTAAACTTAATAAGCCTAAGATATTACTGCATAGCCATCTAGAACATCAAACATGAAAGTGGCACAGGACCAGGGCTAATTCTGAACCTGTCAGAAAATGTGGGAGTTCATTAGAAAATCATCAGAGAGTAATATGGAATTGCTAATGTTATTGACATCTGAACTGTGCTTTGATATTAGGTGTTATAAAAGTGAACAGATGGGGTAATATCTCAAGGCTCAATAAAAGCATGGAAAAGGGGTACTCTGGGACTAATTTATCAGATGAAGGCTAATAAAATCCTCAAGTCCTTAAGTGTTCGTGCTCCTGCTTTGATGCTGTGTAATAGCAGTCCTGGCTTCCCCCATTGCAGTATACAGGCTATTTGTGCGAGTGAAGACATCCAGGAGCGAAGCTACTGACCTCACAGAAGCATCTTTCTGAAAGATCATTGCTCAAGAGCATTTCCTGGCCTGCTCTATGCGAAATAATTTTGGCAGCAATTGTGTGTTTGGTCTGCCAAGTCCAGGCACCCATCGATAACAGCTCCTGAGAATGACTTTTGGTCTCAACTTAGTCATAAGAGCAAAATGAGTCACCAAAAAGTTTAACTTGCTTTCTTACCCTAATATAATCGCCAGAAATAAAGCAGCTTCTTAATGGTAATATTCCAGAGTTCACTAAGAAATCATAGCTGTGGGATAGAGAGAACTAAGGTAGATCTCAGAAAAGAAATGTTACAATAGATATTTCTGCCTACTGTTCCATAAGTTATAAAGTGAAACATTACCCTCCCATCCACCCCTCCCCCCCGTCTTGGTTTTTCCCCCTTCCCTATCCAATTTCAAATAACCAAATACAAATAAATCCAATATATCAGATAACAAAGTGAGATACTGTAACAATATGAGATAACCAAGGGACAGCAAAAGAGATGAGAGATAACATAGTACATTAAGGACAACAATCATTCATTGCATGGCTTTTCCAAGACATGTGAAAGGGTGTCAATATATGTGAATTAATGCACCTTCTATCTGGCAAATAGCATGTAACCCTTTTATTAATTACAATAAAAAAATGCAAAAATAAATAAAGTGAACCATTTTCCTCAACTTGCTTCAAGCAGATACTTCTTTCGATTTATGTTCCGTTGCTTTGAAGATTGAGCAAAACAGGATGAAATGTAGGTCTGGAGTTGGGAGAAACAGAAACAAACTGATACGCCTGATTTCATTTCAGTTAAAGCTGTTCTAACCCAAGTTTTCCTGCTCAGCCAAGCATTATGAAACAAATAAAGTTAGGGAGGAAATTGTGTGTTGATAAAGCACTTGATTTGTTTCTTCTTAGAAATCCTAAGAAACAGGGCATGAAGACTTCTAATATCCTAAACAAGAATGCTTACATGTACATAAAAGTTATATATATATATGTATATATACTAGTATAATATATATTATATAAACATAATATTTGTATAACATACATATATTAGTTTAGATGAGAGTTAAGTGCCCCAGAAAAAATTGGTTAGAACACGCCAAGTTTCGTAAAAAGAATCATGTGAGGGCTTTTACCAAGATATTACCTATAATAAAACATAAAGTTCAAAATTTACTGAAGCTTTGGTGCTTATGTGCTGAAAATCCTTTTGGCTGAGCTCCAAGTAAGTTAGCTAGGCCATGTGGAGGCAGATAGAAAAGCTGGGGAGAGTGTTTCATTTCTAATGGAAGTCATTGTCAAACACTTGTGTTAATTTTCTCTGAAAATTACCATCTTTGTTTATAAACCTCAGCACCCACAAACCTGTAGACAATACCAATCTTGATCAGAGCTGGATATAAGCCCCACGTGGGCCAGTCAAAGCAACTGGAAAGGGATTCCCATTGTGATCCCCAGCCAGTATGGATGGCTTTAGTTGGAAATCTCAGAATTTTGTCATCTTATGTCACACATGAAGCAGGCAAAAAGCTCATCTGCAGAGACAAATCAAGTTATCAAGATGCCATAGATAGGAAAACAAAACTGAATAACTTTTGGAAGCCTCATGCCAGGCACATCAAGGTTTGAATGTGGGTTCCTCTTGAAGTCGAATAGCAAGGGAACACCACTGTATGTCCACATTCCTCTTCCCCGTGTAAGTATGGGTGTGTGTCTATACCCTCAGCGGTTCAAGAGACATTAAATAAACAGTGCTTTCATTCCTGGCTTATGTGGTAAAGACTTCTATAAGCACCAGGTAATAGAAATTATTTTTGCTCTTTTCTTAAGACATGTGCTATTAAAACATACTTTCTGTTCCTTTAGAAGGACAATTTAAAACCTTGCATTCATTCTCTCACTCTCCTCATGGTTATATTTTGTTCCACTGATTCTTCAGTCATGTAAAAGATGGTAGAGCTATTTTGCTGACTCTTCCAGGGTGAGAGAAAAGTTTGGGGTGTTCTAGTGCTTGAAAGAGTTGTTGATATTCTTTCAAAGTCCTTACATCTGTCATTTGAAGACTTCATAGTATCATAGTATGAAAATTATACCACCTAGTTTTCATACAATTCCTGGTTTCTAGACCTTGCTTCTAATTTTCCTGTCCTTCGGTCAGTGTGTGTATGCATGTGTGCGTGTGTGTGTGCGTGTGTGTGTGTGTGTGTGTGTGTAATATATAAAAATAATATATGATATATGCCATGGGCCGGGAGTTTGGCCTAGTGGTAGAGTGCTTGCCTAGCATGCACGAAGACCCATGTTCCATTCCTCGGTACCCAAAGATAAATGTAAGTAACACCAAAACCAAAGAGTCATTGTGAGAGATCAAGTCCTTATGTTTATCTTTGGGGTCTGAGGAGGATTTTAGGATGTCCACCATCAAGTACATGTTCTAAGAAGGAAGATGAGATCAGAAGAGAAAGAAGCACACTTTTCCTTGAGAAGGTTTCACGGAGCCTTGCTAAGGCTCCTTGCACGTCAACAGCAGTGGGGAGCCTAGAAGTTAAAAAGTTATATTAACCTACAATACATTTATTGTTGCTATTTTCTATTGACAAATCTTCAGATTTCTTTCACTTGGCAAAGAAACATTTTTCTCTGCTTTTTGAATCACGTTTTTGTAGGTGACTTTTATGTAAATAATTTTTATGGATGTAATGAACACTCCCTTATACAAATACCTACAATTTGAGGGCTCTAACCATGGACTCAAACAGCACCTGAAGGGTGACTTTCTTAAAAAAAAAAAAAAAAAAGGAATACAGATCACAATTCAAACACACCTCTACACAACTGCCTGTGACTGCATAACAAAAACTTAAGTCATCTCAATTTCCTGTAACTTTATCTCTAACCATAAACAGAAACTGAGAGCTTTACATCCTTATCAGCATGATTCAGTGAAATTAAACCAATCAGTTACAGACAGGGCAGCTTAAACGGCTCTGTTTGTCTGGAAAAGAACATTAATGTATAACAGTTCATGAGTTGAAAGGTCAAAATGTATTCTCTTTGTGTTATAGAGTGTAATGTAACATTGTAAGAAGAGCTCTGTGGTGTGTGTGTGTGTGTGTGTGTGTGTGTGTGTGTGTGTGTGTGTGTGTGTGTCTCCTAGGTCCTGGACCCAGGATCTAGGTACCGTCTCTGAGCTTCTTTTGCTCAAGGCTAGTGTTCTACCACTTGAGCCACAGCTCCAGAATCTGTGGTAGTTTATTGGATATAAGAGTCTCACAGAGAGCCCAAGGTTTCTACTGATTATGACAAATGAAGGACATCATTAAGCCTATGTTCTTTGAGTCTGGCTTACTTCACTTAATATGATTTTTTCTAAGTCTTTCCATTTCCTTACAAATGGGGTGATGTCATTCTTTCTGACTGCAGCATAGAATTCCATTGTGTATAAATACCACATCATGTTGATCCACTCATCAACTGAGGGACATCTGAGTTAGTTCCATATCTTTGCTATGGTAATTAGTGCTGCAATGAACATCGTGCTAATGGATTTAGTATGTCCTTGTTTCTGAACGATTGTTGTCCTTCATGTACTGTTATTTCTCATCTCTTTTGCTGTCCATTGTTTATCTCATATCATTACCTTGTTATCTGATATATTGTATAAATGTTTATTTGGTTATTTGAAATAGGATAAAGAAGGGGGGAGAACGAGATGAAGGATGGGGGTGAGGGGAGGGAAATGGGGACCAAAACACAAGAAAAGTATGAATGTTTGTGAAGTAATGCATCTTCTATCTGGCAAATATAATGTAACCCTTCTATTAATTACAATAAAAATTCAAATTATTAGAAATAAAAAAAGAGTCTCACAGATTTTCCTGCCTAGGCTGGCTTTGAACCACAATTCTCAGATCTCACCTTCCTGAGTAGCTAGGATGACAGGCATAAGCCACCTGTAAAGTCAGAGGCAGCCTTTCTGGTTTGTCTCAGCAGTAGAGGTGGAGGGGACTAGGATACCAGCTGCAGCCAGAACTGGGACTAACAGATTTGTCACCTCCTAAACATAGCCTGTTGGGTTACCTTAAGCAGTAGGCCCAAGGTATCCTAAGAGACAGTCATACAAGCTCACACTTTACAAGCTCACCTTAGCTCACGTGCTGCTGATAAGAAGCCAATACAAGGCTCATGTGTGGGATATGTGAGGGCTCTGTGTGAAATAAAGTCCTCGCCAAGTGGTCCCTGATCATCAACAATAGTCCTGCAGTCAGGAGTATAATTAAAACTGCTTGTTAAGTAGAGATCACTGTGGAAAAAGAAATTAAAAATGAATCCCACACAGAGACTACTCTGAATAGAGATGATATCATGATCCAAGATCTCCAGTAGAGATGCCTTCTGGGATTGGTTTTGTTTTGTGGGAACACATTGGTCATTGACTGTATTACTTCAAAGTCATCGGCCTTTGAAATAAAGACTCAGATAGGATTTTGTCCAACTCTGCACTGGGCAGGGGAGTTGGCTGAGTCCTGGAGTCCCAGGGACTTGGAGAAGTCCCATTTGACAAGTCCATGAACACACTGTTGAACACCGGAAAGCCTCGCCTCTTTCATTTCCTTTACACCATGTTACTTACCATGCATCAAAAGGAAGAGACTAGATTTTTTTTTTTTTTGCCAGTCCTGGGCTTGGGCTCAGGGCCTGAGCACTCTCCCTGGATTTTCTCAAGGCTGGGGCTCTACACTTGAGCCACAGCACCACTTCTGGCTTTTTGCTGTGTATGTGGTACCGAGGAAACGAACCTGAGTCTTTGTGCATGCTAGGCAAGCACTTTAACCACTAGGCCAAACTCCCAGCCCCATAGATTTTTAACTTCTTGAATCCCATGGTTCAGATTTAGAAACTAACACATTTTAAAAAATGCGAGAAGATTGTAGATCAAAAAAGTGCTCGTAGCATGCGGATTAAAGCAGAGGTCTTAAGTATTAAATTCGGGCAAGACCTGCCTGATATTTTCCCTGTAACTTTCAATTTCCCAGTCCCTTATTTTCTAGTACAGCAGAATTTTTTAAACTTCAAGCCCCCCTCCCTGCAAAAGTTAAATTGTTCTTTTTCTCAAGTCTTTGACCTCTTGGCTGATGTAAGTGACCCTTCTAAAACACACTTTGGATTATCATTCTGTAATGCCAACTAAATCTAATTCCAAAGTATCCATTGGAGTACTAACACCTAAATGATTGTCTTTCTCAGTGGCATATCGAATATGTGATATAAATATATATAGTGACAAATGTGTGAATATATTATAATGTGAGGTATATATATATATATATTATATGATGTCAAAATGTGTGTGCCACATCCATTATACACTGTTGTGAATCCTAAGAGATTTAACAAATAATTCATTGGCATAGAATTTCTTTTATCATGACTAATAAATGAATCTTAGTTGAAGCTGAAGATTAAAGACATAATTCCAGCAGCGCTTTGTTAGCTGTGTTTCTAGATGAGGGTAGAGGAATAAATTTTGAGTTGGATCCACACAGTAGTTCCTGTCTTCCACAAAGAAAAAAATGTTTAGTGCACAGTACAAACTAGAAGAAACTATGAAATTAGAGAAGGAAATGTCACCAAACTTTAATATAATATAGATAGGATCAATATTAGGGAACTCAGGACAGCTATAACCAAATATTTTTGGAAGAATAGCAATTTTTAGGGACATACGGCAAGAAATATACTTAAATTCAAGTTTAAGCATCACTAAATTACATCCTCTCAATAATTAAAGCCTCAGTTCTTTCCTTAGCCCATTTTATTAAAGTCATCTTTGGGCCCTGTTTGATTCATTAGCTTCCTGGATGTGGCACAGCAAGAAAATATCAGTTCCCCAAGACAGAGAGACACTGCCAGCTTATTTGTATCCCCAGAGCCTAGAACATTGCCTGGAACCTGATGGAAGCTCAGGTCTTATTTGTGAGAAGAATGAATGAAGCCTCAGCGCAGATGTAAATGCAGCATCTGGAGGAAGATTCAAAGAAGGCAAACAATCTGAAGGACACACAAAATGTCTACAGTACACCGGACTTACGCTATTCTTACTCTTCCTAAGCCAATGGAAGTATCTTTCTTTGTTGTTGTTTATGATACTAATTTAATTTTTCCACTTGTTTTTTATCTTCTGAACTTCCTTTTTTAAAATTTTTTCCAGTATTTTTATTGTAATTAATAGAGGGGTGACAGTTATATTCGCCAGATAGAATGAGCATTACTTCTCACACATTGATGCCCATTCTCATGTTTTTGTCCCCATTTCCCTCCCCCTCCACCCCCTGGAAGTACCTCTATAAGCCTAATCCACAGTAAGGAAGAACTTGAAACATATACATATATATATATATACATTTATATATATATCACTACTAAGAAGTACAATGGCAAGAAAGCTCAAGTATCACTGCTGGAATGGATACTTATTTTAACAGTTGCAGTTAATTCTGAGGTAATCTTCATAATAAACAATGCTGTAGGTTTTGATGTCCACAGAGGCCTATAATTGGATGCCAAGACATCAATAGAATGAGAAAGATGACAGAAATGTCACCTTGGCTGTTTGCCATGTTGACATGCCCCTTTGGCCTGAGGGCTGTTTTGCGCTGAAGATTATTGGGAAGAAGATATAAGAAAAGGTCTCTGGAAATGGTGCTTGCCTTAAGTGGCAGAATGCTAGTCTTGAGCACAAAGAGGCTCAGGGACAGTGTCCACGCCTTGAGTTCAAGCCTCACACAGCATGCTGCTATATAAGGGCTTCCAGTGGTGAAGTTTTCTTTTCTTTTTTTGTCTTTGAATTCAGGAATGTTCATATTTTATTTTAAGTTCATATTTAAGTTCTACTAACAGGCTACAACCATCAACCAACAGAAAAGAGTAACATGATGGTTCTTAAGCTTCAATTGTTTCACTGAAGAGTGTTATGCATGATATAGTATTTCAATACAAAAATGACAAATAAAATACTGATGATTTATCTTGTATTCATATATCTAACATTTGCCAAGATTACTTTGATGTTTCAAGTTATAGATTTTTTTTATGAATGCTCTGGGACGGGGGGAAAGAGGGAGAGAGACAGAGAGGCAGAGAGAGAGAGGGGGGGAGAGGAGAGAAATATCTTCCCCCCAGCTCCTGCATGTCCAGGCTTAGTAATGGAAACTATGGTAGCGACATATTTCTTTGATTTTCACTGGGTGCTCAGCAAGTTTTCTGTAAGTAGCAATAGATTTCTTTTACTATTTTAATCAACAAGGTTTCTTTGATAACTCATTTTATCAAAAGGCAACACCCACCTTATTTTAACTAGCCACACATGCACTTTTATCTAGGAAAGAATTTCTGCCTGAATAAACAATGGCAAAATACCCTGATGGAATTATTAAAAATCTAGATACAGGAAGCGGTGCTGTGGCTCAAAGTGGTAGAGCAGCCTTGAGATGAAGAGCTCAAGAACAACCTCCAGGCTGTCAAGTTGAAGCCCCATAACCGACAAAACAAAACAACACAAAACAACACAACGAACCTAGATATAAATGCTCATTTGTTTCAATTATATTATTATTTGGAAATTTGACATATACATACCAATTGGGGGCAGCTCTCAATTTACTTTTTGGAATCAACTAATTATTCATTGAGAGTTGTAATGCTCTGAAAAAAGCAAATTAGATAATCCAGTTAACAACATATTTCATTTAATATAATCTTTATTCCTTTACATAATTCCATAGATTTTGAATTTATGTGATTTAGCATTTTTTTGTGCCAGTCCTGGGCTTGAACTCAGGGCTTGAGCACTGTCCTTGGATTTTTTCAAGGCTAGAGCTCTACCACTTGAGCCTCAGCACCACTTCCGGCTTTTTTCTATGTATGGGGTACCAAGGAATCGAACTCGGGTCTTCGTGCATGGTAGGCAAGCACTATAACCACTAGGCCAAACTCCTGGCCCCTGATTTAGCATTTTTTTTAATTTTTTTTATTGTAATTAGTAAAAGGCTTACATGATATTTGCCAGATAGAAGGTGCATTAATTCACATACATTGATACCCTTTCACATGTCTTGGTACCCATTTCCCTCCCCCCCCCCCGAGTGGTGAAGTTTTCTAGAAATAGAAAGCATTTGATAGCCTTGGTTTGATAGCTACAAATTGGTTTGACATCCTACCAATTATAATTTATGTAAGCATGCCACTTTTGATTAATGTACACTTTAGAAAACATGTGGAAAGCCCCCAAACAAATGCATATCTAATTTTACTTCTTCATAAATACAAGCCCACAGGAATACAGAAATATAAGAGTATGATTTTAAACAGAAAAATGATAAGCAGAAAATATTTTTGGAATTTTATTGCATTAATCAAAAATTTCCCAAGGATTTGTTGTTTTCAGAGCTCGAATCTTGCATTCACAATGAATCGAAATCTCTTCCCTTGTTTGCTTGTGTGTCAGGATTTGTCACTCTCCCCATAAACAAAATTGATTCTAGAGGGAAAAAAAACACATGGTAAGAATTTCTGGAGGGAATAGTAATGATTATTTTTTCTTTTCTTTTTTGTTTTCTTTGTTTATTGTCAGGGTAATGTACAGAGGGGTTACAGTTACACTTGCCAGATAGTAGGCACATTACTTCTCACACATTGATACCCCATGAAAATGGGGACAAAAATATGATTATTTTTTCTTTATAACTTAAAATATATATAGTATCTTCTCTCTTGAGGCAATGTCTAAAAACAAAACCATCTTTTGTCTAAAAGACACAATTAGGTCATCATTTAATTATTTTCTGGTAATTTAGGGGGGTATTAACATAACCAATTGTCATGGCGAATGCGTCAGTGTCTGGTTTTCTTTTTATATAGAAAAGAAAAAAAAAGGTGAGAGAGAAGTGTACTTCTAAATATAGAGCCACCATCAGCAAAGGCGGCATGATAAAATGATGACAGTCACAGTAGAGTTTGGGATCCCTGACAGAAGCCATCTTCCTTTCATGACAGGATATAAGCCTTGGGGTTAAAAACACAGCTTCCCAGATCTCATCCTTTGCCCTGAATCAAAGCTCACTTCCCTGTGAAAAACAGTATTTTCATACCACTCGCGTTTTCAAATCCTCACTTGAATGATAGACCATAGAGCAGAAATGCTACCACCTGATTCCAGCCATGTGTGCAAGCTAGAAGTGGTTAAGGATGAGAGGACACACATGCACGCACACACACATACATACATACAAACACATGCACACACATACACACACACACACACACACACAAGCATGCACACAAATAATAATAACAGAGGCATCAAAACAAGTCGCTCCTCTCCTCCACTGGGAAAGAAAAGTCCCTTAGAAGGGTCCAGGTCCGATGTCAAAGTTGACAACTTTGTGGTAGATCATTTACCTTACTCAGATATATATATATATATATATATATATATATATATATATATATATATATATATATATATAGTTAATGTGAATTTTTAAAGTGATAGGATAAGTTTCAAATTTTAAGATAAATATCTTCCAAGTAGTAATCTCAATTAATTTATTGCTGTTCTGTTCTGAGTCAGACACTTACTTAGAAGAACCAGTGATGTGGGTAGAGGCACAATTTCCAACAAATTTTATTATTGTTTTATTTTTATTTATTTATTTATTTATTTTGGTGGGTCATGTGGTTTGAACTCGGGGCCTGGGCACTGTCCATGAGCTCTTCAGCTCAAAGCAATTGCCCTACCCTGGAGCCAAGCCCTATTTCCCGTTTTCTAAGTGATTAATTGAAGATAAGAGTCTTATGATCTTTAGTGCCTGGACTGGCCTTGAACTCAGGACCTGAGCACCACTTCCTTGTGGTACCAAGGAATTGAGCCCCAGTCTTTGCTCATGCTAGGCAAGCACTCTACCACTAGGCCAAACTCCCAGCCCAACGTTTGGCTTATCTACCATGGAATAATTTATGTTAAATCATTACAATCAATCCCATCTTTCCTGAAAAGATAAAAATTATTATAGGAAGAAGAAAAATAAAGTCTCTACTGTTCAGATGGGAAAATGCAGTTACCTTGCCAGGGTGAATAATCCATTTAGTCACAATAAGAATCTGCAGTGAAGCTTCTGCTACTGGAGGCTGAGAGATGAGAATCACCATTTAAAGCCAGCCCAGGCTGGAAAGTTAGTGATAATCCTATCTGCAATTTACCACCATAAAGGTGAAAGTGGTGTTGTGCCTCAAGTGGTAGACCTATAGCCGTGAGCAAGAAAGCTCAGCGACAGCACCTAGGCTCTGGGTTCAAACCCCAGGATCAGCATATACACAGACAAAAATGAATTTGTTCTAGACTTTTCCATCTGTTTCTTTCACCCAGAAGAGCCACATTTTTTATTGATCCTTCATATAGCCATAAACACAGTCGCCACTAATTGGGAAGATTAATCATGCCCCTGAGCTGAGCACACCTATAACCCTAGCTACTCAAAAGCCTGAGATCTGAATATCTGAGTTTGAAGCCAGCCTAGTCAGGAAAGTCTATGAGACTCGTGTCCACTAAATTACAAAAAGAGACAGAAGTGGAGTTATGGTCCAAGTGGTAGAGTATTTTTGAGCAAAGAAAAGCTCAGGGACAGCATCCAGGCACTGAGGTTAAGCCTTCAGAATGGCATAAAAATAAATAAACTGGCAAATAAATCAATAAGTAAACCAATAAATGAGTAAACAATGGTTTTAGGAGGCAGGCCAAAACAAATCAGTATTTTTTCTATTTTTTTGTCTCCTTACAAAGATGTCCCCATATTTAATTTTTAAAGAAATCATACAACATCCCCATTAGATGGAAGCAACTTTTGCCTCCAGATATTAAAATATACAGCATAACCACAGCTAACGATTAGAATAAAAGATTTCTCAGTGACTATCTTGCAATCTGACTCTCCTTTCACCACAGGATCTGAAAGAACCGTAAATACAAAGTATTGTCTTATGTATAGAGTTCTTTTCATTTCAAAACCATGATTCATTTATTTTTCAGAAATGGCACATATCTTTTACATTCCTTTTCAGTTTCTTGTTCAAAGACTAGGAAGCTGGCTTACATACTTAATCTAGAAAAAGAAAAATATGTTCTTTAGTTTCCTGGAAATTTAACTTAGAGCTTTTGATAAATGTGCTCCAAAGAACTACTCACATGGTAGAAAATTCCCAGTAGTGTAGAGAGTTTAAACAAGAAGACTTGTTTGGTCAAAAGAAAAATTTAATTTTGGAAAAAAAAACTGTGTCTGAAACCTAATGTCACTTAGCTTCATATTTCAGAAAGTCAACAGAGTATTTTATGTAAAGCAAGAAACAATTTAATAATCTACAATGGTACTGTGAGTCACAATCTCTATTGCTCTCAAAAATGTATTGATTTCATTTGTAACAGAAAAACCACTACACACACACACACACACACACACACACACACACACACACACTTTTTTTTTTTCTTGCCAGTCCTGGGGTTTGAACTCAGGGCCTGGGCACTATTCTTGGGTTTTCTCAAGGCTAGTGCTCTACCATTTGATTCACAACACTTTTGGCTTTTTCTGTGTATGTGGGCACTGAAGACTCAAACTCAGGGTTTTGTGGATGCTAGGCAAGCACTCCACTACTAAGGCCATGCTCCCAGCCCCAAATCACTACATTTATATTGTTTTAGGTTAATAGTCCATTCTCGTGTTGTGTCACAATTTACAGCTTCTAATAAATGACTAGCCATTCATTTTTAAACATACTTTAATGGAATAACCCAAGTTTAGAATGTCTTATTACAATAATGATCACAAATAAAATAAATGGATTCTTTGGGGTTTTGAATTTTCACTGCTATTTTAGAAAAGCCTTATAACATAACAGGTCACCCATTTAGGAACATGGTCAGCAAATATTTACTTGCATACTGATGCCCAATGTCTTTCAGTTTTCTGTATTCAGTAATCCTATACAAGTTGTAAGAAGTAAGTCAAATAGAGTGCTCAGATGATATTTTAATGCAGACATTACCCACTGGTGGGACTGATATGGTGTTAATATAATGTCAATGATTCTGAAATTATTCCATTCTTTCCATAATACAGCTTTCAAAGGGGTCCGTAGTAATCCCACAATGTTATTAAAAAGAAATTGATGCATGTGGGGGTAGGCCAAAGCTATCGGGTAGACAAATTAACAGAGGAAGAAGTGAGAGAGAGAACAGAGACCTAATCGTCAATGTATATCCTATGGAACAAGGAAAATTGAGGAATAGGAGAGATTGGAAGAGATGGGGGAGAATGTCAAAAGGGGTGAAAATGACCAAAATGCACTGTAGATGCTTTGGGCTCATAAACTGACAGTGCAATATGACTGCTCCATACAACCATCTAAAGTTAAATATCAGTAAAAAAAAAAACTATTAAAAAAGCCAATATCAATATTTCTAGCTGATTGAACAGATTTGGATTCTGACTTTAACTCTCATCCTTTTCCCTTTCTAGAAACTTTTCAATTCTCCAGCCTTATTTTACTCTATTATCTGCTCATTTATATGCATTGATTTATTTGTCATGAATGCATAGTTTGGACAGGCTTCACATATTCTTTAGGTTCAGGTCTAAAATAAGGAAAGTATGGCTTAGGAAAGACAAGCAACTTATATTAATAGTTAAACCAGCTAGGACAAGAGCCCACATTTGACACCAGGTCCAAAGGCTCTCCCAGGTTAATGATGTGCTCTTTTGCCACATTCTGAGCTGAATGAGATACGATATCTCCTATGGTTTATTACTATCACATGGACATTGTGTTGGCCACAGGATCCTAAGAGTGAGTTTAGAGATCTCCCCCACTGAAATCCCATTTCTGGTTTCTTTCATTCTTTTTTTTTAAATCATAATCTATGGAGGCAGTCTGATTTTCTATAGCTTGACATCAGGCCAAAAGCCAATGGGTTGCACTGCCTCTTCTTCCTTTTGTATGTAACTGTGTCATTCTTCCACCAACTGCCCAGATTGGATATTTTTAATGATGCCTGGACCCTCTGTTCCATGCAGATCCTGAACTATGAACTCACAGTTCCACAACTTTTAATCTCCACCCTTGCTTTGACATCATGGAAACACAGTCAGCCTCCCGCTCATTCTACCATTTTCTGGTTGCATTCTCTTAAGCAAATATCAGCCCAGGAACTGTGTTAGCTTTAGAGATGGGAATATAAGATGTATACACCATCAAGTAAGCCATTTTTATTGTATTCCCATTCCAGGCTCTTGCCATGTTTTAAAATACAACATGGAATACATAACATGTGCTTAACAAATATATGTGAGAAGGACAAATAAGTTCAGATGTGGACATAACTGGCAACTTAAGCAGTAGCTCAAAATATTCAAAAAATGTTACCTGTTGGGTTATTCTTCAGAATAAACAAAAATGGATGGTTTGCTATGAACCTAGTTTGTGTCAGACTCATAATCACTGGAAGATCCACACCTATTAAAAAAAAAAGAGGCAAGCCATTATTTAGCTATTCACATTGAAGCATCTGTAAAGCAGATGTAGGCACGATACATTCTGTAGACAGGAAATGTCATTTGT
Organism: Megascapheus bottae; assembly: GCF_031878675.1. Lineage (NCBI taxonomy): Eukaryota > Metazoa > Chordata > Mammalia > Rodentia > Geomyidae > Megascapheus > Megascapheus bottae. The sequence continues at coordinate 21,609,936 of NC_143509.1, forward strand.
GGCAGGGAGCTAGCGCTTTCTAAACACAGAAAAAAATTATAATAAATTAAAGAGCCACAGAGAAGGACATTAAGTATTATATCATTTGTGGAATAAATCTATCTTCGCATTTTTATTGACAAAGGATGAAAGCCAGATTCTAGATTGAATTTAATGGAATCTGTTGAAAACAATGTTATATTTTACCAAGTCATTTTTCTACTCATTTTTCCTCTGCATCATAAAATTTAATCTTATAATATTTCAACTATTAATTCATCTCCAGATATGCTTGTATTTCATTTCTCTATTTCTGGTTTATGGGAATCACATCTGAGTTTGAAATTACTTGTTTTGCATTTACTTTCCTGATATCATTCTGTTAAGCTCTGTTTTTAGGATTTATGTTGTCAATGTATATGACATTGTTATAGCATCTGGCAGTGTTAAAGATGAGAACATTGAGATGTATAGGCAGTTTTTCTTTCTAGGTTAAGTATTTTTCCAGTCAAATCAGGTATTTTTTTCACTGCTACGTCAATGATTTTCTCCATTTATTTTTCAGATGCAAGAAAGAGATAGGAACAGAGTTAATCAGAACTGAAATTATTAAAATGTAACATCAGTAATGTGACTTCAAGCAACTTCTAAACAAAATATCAGCCTGATACTGCCCAGATTAACAGTGGACGTGGGCTTCTGTTTTAATGAGGGAGATAAATCAGAAACCACAGTCAGTTATACTCCTGTTCTCATTAGCAGTGACTATTTGGACAGTTTGTTCTTAAGCAACTCCTGAGCAAATCCTCTAAGTGAAAATTCCCAGACATAATACTGTAACCTCAAGAGGATCAAGGTGCTTCTAATCCACATTCCCTTCCTGGAATGATGGTGACGTACTAGATTATTCTAATTATAAAGGGAAGCAGTGGGCAATAACACATATGGCTCCAAGCCTGAAGACAGAGAACCTGATTTCAGTTCAAACCCTGCCGTGTATTTGTAGCATGATCCCAGCCAAACTCCTCCACATGGCTTGCTCCACATGGTGCAATGAGAGATTCGGTCAGTGATTGCATGACCTGAAGAGACTCCTCCAGGTCTGTGTAAGAGCAGTTGGAAAAATTACTTAGGAGCCAGAAATCTCATCCACGTGAATCCTTCTGATTTCATCAAGGATATAGTCCATCTCCTAAAACCAAGGTGTGTGTGTGTGTGTGTGTGTGTGTGTGTGTGTGTGTGTGTGTGTACTAGGCTTTCAACACAGAGATCACTCTTGGTAAGCAAGTGCTCTACCACTTAAGCCATTCCCCCAGCCATTTGCTTTAGCAGATATATTTTTTTTTCAGAAGGGATTAGCCAGGCACATATGATCCTCCATCTACAGACACCCACATAATTGGAATTGTAGACAAGAATGACCATGGTCTCAGTCTCCTGAGTAGCTGAGATAACAGGTGTGTGACATTAGAAACCAGCTTCATTTATTTTTTTTCTCATCATTTTTGTTTAAATTAAACTAAACTTAATTTTTTATTCAATTTTATTTTGTTCCAAAAGTTCTATATAAAGGTTCACAGTTACATAAGTAAGGTGAGCAGTTGGCTTGTGATTTCTTTTAAGTATTATTTTGTATAGCATAGTTATTACTTCAAAGGTCATTGTTAAGGAAGTGAGGTCTAGAAGAACAGCTCATAACAAGGAATGTTTCACAGATCTCCTGGTGAGTGAAACATACAGACTCTACCTCACAGGTCTGAAAGAAGGATGCCCACAGCTGGTCAATGGACTGCACTGGAAATAACAGAGCAGATAGCAAAACACAGTGGAAGGCTGTGGTTCTTAACCTTGGATTGAGAACTTCACTGGTCTCATTTAGAAACTTAGAAAGATATTAGAATTTTCTATTACCTCTAGAGATACTGATTTAATCATTTTAAAGTGTAGTCTGTGCAGAGGATTTCCATAAGCCACTATTTTTTGTGAACATCAATTAAAATGAAGACTCACTTGGTGTAACAGGAACTGAAACAATTAAATGTGATTCAATGTGATTAACTGCAATTACTTAAGAGTAAACATTTCTAAATAATAATGATTTCATATTTGAGTCCCAAAAGTTGTCTCTATGTGTTTCATCTGTGAGTTTCCAATTCGCAAATGAGAAAATATCAATAAATCGTGCTTTAACTTCTATCCCACTCCTTTCCCTGCTCTACTTTTCTGTGTTATGCTGCAACTCCATAGCATGGAATATGAACCTCAAAAGGCATTCCATGTATATTGTCTACTTTACTTCCTGCCATGTGCTACACAGCAAAGAGTACATTATGAGCATATGACAAAAATATCAGTTATTTTCCTCCTCTCCAGTCTTTCCAGCTAGCTTTTTGAGAAACTGTTGGTCTTACCAGTTGATGTAGAAGCTTCGCTGCCATCTTCATTTATCTCCAAGAAAACTTTTTGCATGACTTTAGAAACATACACTTCAGAAGAATCTGATGGACAACACACAAAGGTGTATTTAAAATTTCAAAACAGAAAAAAATTCAAACCAAGACTTCTTTTTCATGTGCTGGATTCACTATACTTCCAAATAAGCAAAAGGAGAGGTATCAAAAGAATGAATTATTTCTTCTTTAATAGTTTTCTAATTAAAACAGGCCAGGTAATGGTGGTTCACCCCTGTAATCCTACCTATTCAGAAAGCTTGAGACTTAAGGATTATGGTTTGAAGTCAACCCAGGCTGAAAAGTCCCCATGAGACTCTTCTCTTCAATTAACCACCAGAAAACTAGAAGTGGAGCTGTGGCTCAAAATGTTCTCGCATTGAGCAAAAGAGTTTGGGGACAGCTCCCAGCCCTGAGTTCGAGCACCATGACAGACAAAAAAGAAAAGAAAAGAGAAGAAAAGAAAAGCACAAGTGTTTGAGATTTGACTCCGGCAGACCTGAAGACCTGACATAGACAAAGAGCAAGAAAGAAAGCCTAACTTTCCCCCATTATGCAAGGTAAATGGAGAAAGGTATTAGCCTCAAATCAGATATCCCTTAAGGGAAATATTTGAATAGATACAGGGTTTTTCCTTCTTAGCAGTGGTCTATAGGCAGAAAGAAAGGAGCTTTCAGATTTAAATGATTCCTATCCTTTGCATTCAACTGAAAAGTCAATTTGCACTTTACATCTTGAATTCAATTCTAATATGAATTTAAGACAAAAATTTTCTGTTCCCTCAGACTTAAGAGGCTATGAAAACATGAAGCCTTCCTGTCATCTGCTACACTTTGGAACTAGGAACTAAGATGTGATAAAATGTTCAGTGTAAGATACTGTCTTACAACATTTTTTCTGGTGAGGATTCGAGCTGAGCTGGAGTATCTCTTGGTGGAATTGATGTAGGAGTGAGTACTACCTTGTAAGGATTATCTTCATGAAGGAGGAGCAAAGCCATGAGTTGAGAAGTCATGATAAGCTGGCTCTGCAAGATGAGAAATTACCAGTAACATTCCTCAAAGTGTCAACAGACATCTGGCAGGAAGGTGGACTGGCAGGAAGCAGGACTCAAGCCAATCAATGGATATAAACAGAACTTGTAGTAGAAACTTGTCAACTGTAGAAAAGGCAGTCACATATTTGCACAGATTCACTAGACTATATTAACATTGAGTCTGAAGGTCAGGCAACGAAACAAACTCACTTCGTTTGTCTGGAATTAGACAGGTTCATAAGTAAAGCACAGAATAAATGAGGTAAGGACCCTATAGTAGGTGGGAGAGGAAAATGGTCAAAATGGCACCAACCCAAATGGTTCCCTAGCTGAGTCCTGTGGCTGTCTACCTCACTGCAGACCAGGTGTGGCTTCTCTGCCTTTGCAATAATAATTACCTTTTTATGTTTCTTTGAGACTCCCCAAGTGGGTCTTTATTAAATTAAAGGAGCTAGAAGATTTCTATGGCTTTTCTGGGAGAGAAGCAACCATAGATAACGTGCTACTTTCTTCCCCACATGTAATTTACTATTCATTTTGTATCTATGCTGAGAAAAGGAGGTCATCTGTATACATTTTTTTATTTCTCCAAGAGAAATTGAAACATATGATGTCACTGAGATTAGGAAGTTGAGATTCAGAAGGATAACAGATCACATAGAATCAAATAGCAGCGTTGAGAAGTCAAATATGAATCCCAAAGTTTCCCAGATTAACTCTCTAAAGTATATGTATGTTGTGATGTATACAGTATTATCTCGTTCACTCACATGCCCATACTACTAGTTTCAGACTGGCTGAAAATAACTCATACTGAATCTTAATCGCACATGGTAAGTATGGATAGCAGGGATTATCTGGCTTCCTGTATGGTCGGCAGTGGCTAAGGCCACACTCCAGGCTAAATAAATAAATAAATAGTTAAATGAGAACCACAATAGTTAAAGCAACTCAAATTGGTAACCGAAGAGGATAACATTTGAAAATACTGGACATTTGTTCTCACCTCTATTCAAGGCTTTTCTGTTCTGTAAATTCTTCCCTGAAGCATTTTAGAGTTATTTTCTTGAATCTGCCCATCAGAGGAGATCTACAGTAATCACAAGTAGCTGAAAATGTGGAGGGTGAATACCTATTTGAAAGTCTATGGTATATTGCTTGAGATTTTGAAGCAAGAACTTGGGAAGGGAGAAGAGTGAAAAAGCGAATGAATTTATTACAGATTGGAAGGTGGTGTGCAGGCACATTTAGAAGGTGTCTTAGAGCAGAGAGCTGACTGTCCCATCCAGGGGCCAATAGAGTAGTGACTAATTCACACTGTGAAAACAAGTAAGTGTTTAAAGAGTGGACATAATAATAATAATAAACATGGCTGACATAGGTAAGCCTCATTCACCATCTCCACCAGGACGCTTCAATCACTTTACCCATCTACCCACAAGACTGATGAGTGAATATACTAATCTAAATACCTTTTCAGAGTCCACACATTTATATAAGAATACAAAATATCTTTTCATGGCTTCATTTCTGGCTTTATTGGTGGTTAATAGGAGATAAGAGCCTCTCAGATTCATCTACACAGACTGACTTTGCATCTAGATTCTCAAATCTCAGCCTATTGAGTAGCTATGATTATAGGCATGGAACACTGGGATCTGGCTTTTTTAGTTGTTTTTTTTTTTTCAAATGAGTGAAAATTGTTGCAAGCTCAGAGGATTAAAAGACTGTCTTGACAATATCATTAAGTGAGCAATTTAATGAGGCACAATTCCCCAGGTGCAAGTTAGTTTGAAAATTCCTTTTCCAATTTGTTATTAGCTCAAAGGACTCTTGTTCATTCTTCCAGCTTTGCAAAGCATTGCAACTTCTTGATTGCATTCATCGTCTAGTAGAGTATGAATGGTTGCCTATTTCATGGGCTCTACTAACATGGAGCTTTCGAATTGGTTTATCAGAGATTTATTAGCCCACCTTACCAGAGAGAATCCAAGTTTTAATTTCCACTTTTTAGAAATGGAAATACAAGCAGAGTAGAAACAAAATTCCATGTAATAATTTTACCTACCTAGTTTCATTGAAATTATGGTTACAATGCTTATCTAACATTTGAAAACTTTTTACATAAATGCAATGATAACTTTTAAAATGTGAAATAGTGCTACTTACACACAACTCTATGTAATTATATATATATATATATTTACCAATGGATGTATTTCTGGTTGAATATCCTTTCAGTTTTCAGATTGGACAGTTAATACAGTGCAAAGAAAACAAACCAACAAGGCAACATAAATATTATTATCATATTACCTGTTATTCCAGAAAGATCGCAACCACCACTAAACATCTCAGTTATATTCAAAGAATATAAAGCTTCCTTGAAGTCTAGTTTTTGTTCTATGTTAAATCTATGGGGGGAAAAATGAAGAAGAAAAGTCTTGACACATTGCACATATGTACTAGCAAAAGACTTTTTTTTGTCAGTCCTGGGGCTTGAACTCAGGGCCTGAGCACTGTCCCTGGGCTTTCCTCAAGGCTAGTGCTCTACCATTTGAGCCTCGGCACCACTTCCGTTTTTTACTATGTATGTTGCACCGTGGAATCAAACCCTGGTCTTTGTGCATGCTAGGAAAGCACTCTACCACTAGGCCAAATTCCCAGCCTGCAAAAGGCTTTTTTTTTTCATATAAAATAAATGACTTGGATGAGATTATATTGCGCGATTATACTGCATCTTCTCCTTCCTCCAAATTTTATTTTCACTAGATTTATCTGTCAGTTCTAGGTTCTAAAATCCTTGATTCCTATATAAATAGTTGGTGGGAATGGATTACTCATTTTTTGTGTGTTTGTTTTTGAAGTAACAATTACTCAAAGACACAATTCTGAGGTCATTTCTTAGCTTCTTTCTTAGCAGTGTGAAGTTTTCCACTAGCCATTCAAGGTGCTCAGGTTTTTCACAACATATAAAACATGGCTTCCACAAGTGTCTAATGCTCAGAGAAGATGGTTGGGCTACTGAAAAAACGTTGATACTAAGAGGATTGTTCATTTAGAGAAGGTATTTATAGCTTGTCCTTTGTCCCATCCACTGTCAGAGTTGGTGTAACTCTTTCTTCATGTATGCAGGACTTACAGAGGAACAAACAACTGGAAGCTTGGAGGGGAACTTTCCTTTTAAAGGTAAGGGAATAAAGGAGAGATGGGGACAGGAGGGGGCAATCTATGCTTCAAATGCAAGAGCCTTAAGTCTGGTCTCCAGCACCCAGCTCACTTCTCTGTTCTCAGGAAGAGTGACTTAGCCATAGACTCTCAAAGATTCTCTCAAGGTATGGCTTCTGTAACATCATGGGGATAATGGTCTCTGAGTTTCATTTTCTCATTTAAATACAAGGGGAAAAGAGCGAGGATGTGCAGATCATCAGTTTGCATTTTAAGGGATCCTTGCAAATTCTGTTCAGCAATGGGGAAGGAACAAATTTAACATCCCTAAGCAGGGGCCTGAGTCTGTTTCCCACATCCGTTGACACTCGTGATTAAGGTCTGTCTCTGCTGACCTTATGCCAAATATTTATGTGAAATGTTTTCCATTTTTCCTTTTAACTGCTTACTAAGAAATATAAAATGCAACATGATATTTTTGAGGTGTTTTCTTTTTTTTTTTTCTTTGCCAGTCCTGGGCTTGAGCTCAGGGCCTGAGCACTGTCCTTGGACTTTCTCAAGGCTAGAGCTCTACCACTTGAGCCTCAGCACCACTTCTGGCTTTTTTTTCTATATGTGGTACCGAGGAATCGAACCTGGGTCTTCATGCATGCTAGGCAAGCACTTTAACCACTAGGCCAAACTCCCGGCCTCTGTTTTCTTTTTTTCTGATACTCATTAAGCCAAATAGAATATGGGCCTCTCAAAGTGACAACTATATTTTCTAGTATATTACAAATTGGGATATTCTTAGTTCAACAGAGAAATAAATTTAAAATAATGACAAGAATATTGCAAGACTTATTACAATTTCTAATCATCACTGAAAAGTCATTTGAATAACTGCCTTGCTTATAATATAGTCCAAATGCAACCTGCAGCAATAGAAATGCATTCAACTGTTTAATAAAAGTGTAATCTGCAGTCAAGATATAATTGCCCTAATTATTGTACCCACAAACAGCCATCTATGAAATTCCAGTTCTATGAATTAGCCATGAAATACAAAACTTTAATTTTTCACAAAATTATTTCACAAAATATGATTCTTATGACCATGAATACATAGGAGAGCAGAATTTTTAAAAAGTTGACTTCCAGGTTCAAAGTCAAGAGAGATACTAGAGCTATGATTTAAACTTTGGTACATTTGAAATCAGAGTTAAATTGCTGACTGCCACTGCCTTCTAATCAAACTGTAATTCCAAACCACCATCTCAATCGATATATGTAACATTACCTTCCAAAGAACATGAGTCATCATATTTATTGCAGCTGTGCTTAATCTACCCTTTTCCTTAATCCTCCACTGAAATTGTCAAAGGAACAGCCTTTGGAAGGAAATAAATGAGCCCCAAAGATACTGGTTAGGGAAATAGCAACTAGATAATTATGAAATGAATTTTTGGCATAGACACACAGTGTCTAATTGCTTAAGAGAGAGCAGTAAATTTCAAATTTCCAAATGTAACCATTGTGCTCAAGTGGGTCTCACCCAGGTAAAAGCTGGAGAAAACCCACATTTGGGTTTAAATGTAGACATATTCCTAAGTCTCCAGACCTTTCTGTATAGTCCACTCATCTTTATATCCAGAGTACTTATTTATTGAAAAACAAAAGCCAGGTGTCCCTCTCTCATTAGGTGAAATCTCATTTCATACAAAATGGGCTTGAGCCATTATTGCATTATTCTGATCTGGAACTAATCATACCAAATCTATATAGCAACAGTATTTAGTAGTTAAACATACATGCTAACTCCTTCAAAAAGTTAAAATTTTATAGACATGAAAGTGGCTTGGTTGTTTACCATATTTGTGTGGACTAAATTTATTATTATTATTTATTGTTATGCCAGTCCTGGGGCTTGAACTCAGGGCCAGGGCACTGTCTTTGGGCTTTCTCAAGGCTAGCACTCTACCACTTGAACAACAACACCACTTCCAGCTTTTTCTGTGTATGTGGTACCAAGGAATCGAACTGAGGGCTTTGTGCATACTAGGCAAGCACTCCTGGTGCTAGAATTCACCTAAACCCAGAACTCACTAGTCAGACTAAGATTGTTTTAATATCATAATCTTTTCTCTTCAGCATCTTAATTGCTATGATTACAGATATGCACCATCATGTGTGCCTGGCTCTATGATCACCTTTTACCTATATATTAGCATATTCTCAGAAAGCTTTTTTCTTCTGGAATTATGCTTTGAACTCAGGGCCTCTCAATCAGTTCTCTGGCTTAGCTGACATCTATCAGTCTCGAGCCACACCTACCTTCAGTCCAGCTGGGAATTCCCCCTTTCTGCTCAGGCTATCATTGAACCTCAGTCTTTCAGATCTAAGCTTCCTGGGTGGCTAGAACTACCGATATGAGCCACCAGAGCCTCATTCAGAAAGGTATTGGAGTTGTTTTAGTTTTATTTGTAGTATATACAGAGGAATTTGATAAATTGAAGAAAAAGACTCTTTAACCTAAGAAAGTTTAACTTCTAATATATGTATAGAATCTCATGTTGCATTTAGACAAAATAATATTATTTTCACTGATATCCAAGTAGGAGACATTATCTAAAAGTAGATATCCAATAGGTTACAGAAAGTCAGAAACATTTGCTAGCACTATAGTGTTTTAGAATATACCTATACTGAATTCTAAACTAATTCTACATTATTAATAAAGGGTAAGTATCTTATAAATAGTGACTATAACCTAGCAGTTCCATGATTCTAATATAGCTTGGAAATAAGCAATCTTATGATAATTATTCTCTCATTAGAACCTAAAATTTTGTTATGAACAAAAGTTTGTTTTACAGCAGCACAGAGTTTGGTATAGTATAACTGGGTGGATTACTTCTGTGCTCTGTACTCATGTTTGTATGTTGAAGCCCTAATCCCAGCAGCTATAATTTGATTTTAATTGGAAATAGGTTCATTACATTAGCCTAAGGACATATTGGAATAGGGTGGGCCCTTCATCCTATGATCAATGTCCTTATCACACCCGAGAATACCAAGTGACAACGGATGACAGGTAACAAGAACAATCAAGATTAAATAATGAGGTCACAATCCTACTTACTAGCCAAGAAATTCCAAGAATGGCTGGCTAAGAGAAAAAGCTCATGCTGCCCTCAGTCTCAGAGACCATGTGCCCCAGGCAATTCTAGACTTCAGACTTTTAGAAAAGAAATACAAAAGAATGGGTTTCTGTTGTTTTAAATCACTTAGTCTGCATTGTTTTTTCTTAGTTTTTTTTTTTTTTGTTCCCCACTTACCTCCATATGGTACTTCTAAAAAACTAATGCAGTTGCTTAACCTGTTTCAATTTTATCAAAACCATCACCAGACTTTCCATAGACTTTCATTTCTATCACTTGGTATGGCTACCATAATTCAGTACCACAAATTGGGTGGCCTAAAGACAGGGATTTATTATTTCAGAGCTGTACCTGCTGGAAGTCCATAAACAAGATAGTTGCCTCCTTGGTTTCTTGGGGCTACCTTTGAAGGAAGTCTAGATTTATTCATTTTTCCTTGGCTTCCACATGACAGTCTTTTCGTTGCATCTCAGGCCTTCTTCCTGCTATGTTCATTTCTACATGCCAATTTACCTTTTCTATAAGGACAGGTTGCTCTAATTTAATTCTTCTATAAAGACCTTGTCTGCAAATAAAATCACCCTTCAAAGTATGAATATTAGCATTGCCCTGCAGCGGTTTGGGAAAAGGCAATTCAATCCTCAACAGTTGGAGCCTGGAGGAATTAGAAAGAAGTCTGAATCTACACCATGAAAGTAATTATGTGAGAAATGTGATAGTTTAGAGAAGAGGATAAGACCAATCAGAGATATTTTTAGACTACAGAAGCCAAGATGGATTTATTGATCATAATTCCCTCAGGAATCCCTAAAAATGATAAAGAAGGGAAATCTGGTACAATTCTTTATTTCCTGTTCTCAGTGGAGTTTGGGGAGCCTCCATTTTTGTTGGTGCATTTATTTTTAGGGTACAAACATGAATGTAGATTGATTGAAAGTATCATTATTTTCATTTTATGTTGTGACTTCCATGAGACCACACAGGCTATTTATGGTACAGTTTTCAAACTCTGTTGGCTTTTTTTGGTTTGTTTGTATGTTTGTTTGCTTTTTGTCTGTCCTCAAGCTTGAATTCAGGGCTTGGGCACTGTCCTTGAGCTTTCTAGAGGCTAGTGCTCTACAACTTTAATCACAGCATGTGTATGTGTACAAACGAATGCTAGGCAAGCCCTCTACCACTAGTTCACACACTCAGGCCCCCAAACTGTTTGTTTTTTTTTAATGCAAAAACAGTGAGATTTTCAAATTTACATCCTGTTTTATTTTTACATTTTATTTTACTGTTTTTTTCTCCTTGGGGAGGAGGGAAAGGAACTACATTTGGAAAGATGATTTCAAAATTGTCATTATCATTTCAATGGTTAGAAAGTAAGATATCAATCACAGAATAAATTACAACCTCAGCATTTGACATGTAGTAGTAATTACAAAACTATCTTTGGGAAAATAGATAACATTCAGGGAGATATGGAGATGATTCAAAATTGCAGGTGAGGTTAGAATTCATGAGTCAGATTTCAGAGACAGGAATAGGGAAAACAATATTTCTTAGACTGCATAAGGAGATCAAATCCTGCAGAACAAACTTGCCTGGACATTTTTATTTGAGAACAGAAAATAAAAGTAAGGCAGGGAAAATAAGAGAGAAAAAAGAATGGGAGAGAAAGGGAGACAGAAGAGAAAGGGAAAAAGAAAGAAGAGGAAAAGAGAATTAAAGGAGAGAGATTTAAAAAAAACACTATGCAATAAAAGCATGAACCTTTTTAAAAAGATACTCTTTAGGCTGAAGGACTGAGAATGTGGCTTCATGCTAGAGTGTTTCCCTGGTGTGCATGAGCCTCTGAATTCTGTTCCTTGAGTTACAGAGAAGGATCTCTCCCCAGCCCCCCCCCGCCTCTCTCTTGCCCTCCCCCTGCCCCTCCCTCTGTGGTGTTTACAAAAGTTAAGAATTTAAACTGACTTGAGCACTGGGCACTGGGTTATTTTCATCTTATACCTTCCCCTATCTCTTATAAACATAATACTAATCTTGATAGCCATTACTTCCTAAATTAATCCTTCGTAGGTTCGGTTAACTGCCAAAAAATTGACCACACCATTCCATTTGTAATTCAAGAACCAGAGTATATACACCAACCTAGGAAGAGCCATTTCTACTTCCTCCTCTTGCATCTCAGAGAACCATGTCAGGATTTGGCGAGAAGTCATTCGTTTCTCCACTTCTTCCATGCTTACATCTTTTGCAGGAAGGACGATGATTAAACTAAAGTCATCACCTTTATAAGGCAATTCCAAAACCTGGTACTTTGTGGAGGATTCAGAAAAATAACCTGCGAATGGGAATACAAAATATTGAATATTTTTCACTAGTCAAACCAGGCATTATTTGGATAGCTTCTCATCTTACCATATTTTGTCCTCAAATGAGCTGTCATCATTGGAATTTTGATAGCTGAACCATCTTTCTTAGTAAAATCCATCAGCTGTGTATTCTCCTTTCTGAATTTCTGTTTCCAGTCCCCTTTGAAATGAATAGCATTCACCAGGACAAGGCGCGTCAGAGGGCCAAAATCGTCCTTTGAAAACATGTTTTTAATTTTTCCTAGAAAAGTGAAGAAATACACAATTGTGACTCTGTGGAACTGCTCTGAATAAGTGAAAGCAAAATGTCTTGGATGGGAATATTTCAGGTAGGGTACCTTATTGCACAGTCTAGTCTCGGAATTTTGAGGAGTGAGAAATGCTGTTATTGCATATTTTACTAAGAAATAGGTGCAAACAGGATTTGCGAGGAATCAACAGTACATAATGCAATTGTTTAGGTAAATTCTGGTTTTGAGGCTATTTGTATCAATTGTCTCTCAGCCAGAAGGAATGAAAAACTTCTATTTTGTTGTTCTGCATATGTACTGGTACTGTCTAGACTTCAAGGCTGTCAGCTGGTTCTACCTATCAGGAAGGGTAATGGCTCATCCAAACTGACAATCACTCACCAGGGAGTGGAAAGGAGAAAAACAATGTGAGCTGGTATGGTTCCTTTCCTAAACACTCTGTCTTCTATTTCTTTGCATACAATTGTTGCCAAGATAAGAGACATAAACATGTTGGAGCCTGGTACATGCCTCCTTTGCTGTCTGTGCAAGCACTCCTCATCACCCCATCTCAACTTGGTTTCTCCACGGAGGCTGTATGTGAGCAGTAACCTTCTACAAGAATATAAGTCTCCATAGTGGATACATAATCAAGCAAAGAAACCACCAGTAATCAAGGAGCTGCCGTAAGCTGTTGCTTCACAATGGTTTCTATGAAAACTTCCAATAACCCTGAAACATTTACCTAGTAACTACATTTTCAAAGAGATATCTAACTTGTAACCTGCTAAACTTTGAACTCAGAAATCTACCTGAATTTCAGCTTATAACTTCTTTCTTCAGTCACTTTGGAATTTCTGCTAATTTGTCATTAAAGTTCAGACTAGACTGCCAAGTTTTTGAGAAGACCTAACATTCACTGGTAAATATTAACGTGTTCAATGCCAATGTGCTAATTATGGGCAGCATCTGTGAGAAAGAAAACATTTGGAATTGACAGATCTAACTTTCCCTTAGTCAAAAATACACAAACTTTAAAAAAAGTCAATGCTTGCCCGAAATGATTATTATTTAAAGTATTGTATTATAAATAGGAATCTCTCAATAAATAGTGACACAGTATACTTTTCGACACAACTTACAATTTCTCTGAGTTTTCCAAGTTAGTATTAATTTAATTAATAGTGGCTGGTAATGGGAGATTTGATACTTTTTGTCATTAGTGGAATGGATACTTGGTCATTCTTGAAGATATTAAAACCCAGGGATACAATGGAAAATAATGATTAGGTGATAATGGAAACTTTACCATCTGTTTTGCTTTCTACCCAAGTATTTATTCTCTCTGCTGAAGACATTGCATCCAGAAAATCCACTCGTTCTGTAGCACTCTGAAAAAACTCCTTGTTGCCATGGAGATAGTGTTCGTTCACTGAGAATCCTTCTTGAAGGTAGAGGGCACTGGCAAGATTAAATGTAAATTCTTGTTTTTTCTCTGAGCTGGCAGAGAAAAATGACTTCAGCGCAGAAAATTCTTCTCCTAAAAATGATTAGAATGTATACTGACATATTGAACAACATAAAAACAACAGCTTTTCAGCTTTGCTATCTAAGCATTCCTGATTCATAGAAATATTTTTGTACTCTTAGGTATAACTAAGGATCCTAATTTAGTATAAATATTCAAAATGCCTGTCTTCTGGAGAATATGGATTTCATAAGAAATCAGCTTTTTATGCAAGAAAAAAGAAAGACCACATTATTGTAAAATTTTTCAGAGATAAAGAATATGCATTTATTGGCTAATGGAGAGCCCTAGTTGAGAGTTAGCTCATGTTTAGTTGCTAGAAACTTAAATTTAGCATCTCATTCTTTTTGCATTACATTATGCACAAATGATATTCATGGAAGAGGAATATTAATGAATGACCATGGGGGGTATGACAGTGATGCATGGTTCTTTCCAATGTAATTTTTATCTCAGCCTAAGAAAACATTGCTCTCTGAGCAACTTTTCCTGTCCAGCCTTCAAAATTACGAAGTAATCCATATCATTATCTCTAGAGATAGATAAGAATCAGAACTGCCTTCTTGTTTGGGCTCACAAATGTATATAATTTGGCATTCTGAAGGAATAATAACAATCATCAACTAATAGCCAAATGAATCAAGAGTCAACTGAACAAATCACTACTGGCCTATTATTTGTTGGTTGGTAGTTTCTGACCACAGTGCTGAGAGAGATATGACGGAGAAGCATCCATGGCAATATTTTGCTAAATAATTCCCAATCATTACAAATCATAAAGATTTCTCATTCATATTTGACTTAATTTCAAATAATGAGTTCTTTCAGAGTCTTCATTATATTTTCAGTTAAATACCACTTTAGAACTTAAAACTGATCATATTTAATCTCTACTGAAGAAAAAAACTGTAGGGGTCAGGAGTTGGGCCTAGTGATAGAGTGCTTCCCTAGCATGCATAAAGACACGGGTTCGATTCCTCGGTACCACATACATAGAAAAAGCTGGCGATGGTGCTGTGGCTCAAGTGGTAGAGCTCTAACCTTGAAAAAGCCCAAGGACAGTGCTCAGTCCTTGAGTTCAAGCCCCAGGACTAGCAAAAAGCAATCAACTATCTACCATTAAATGATACTTCATAAATAAGCTTTTTGTCCCTTGCACTCATGTCCTACTTTACTAATTCTTTTTTCTCTTTTTAAAAATTTTTTTCCTTGCTATTGTACAGAGGGATAACAGTTACATATGTCAGGTAATAAGTACATTTCATTTTTGTTAATTTACTTTCTTGTTATAGAGGTGATATACAGAGAGGTTACAATTTACATGAATTGGGTAATGGGTGAAAAAATATTGATGAGAAGAATTGCTAATAGATACCCACTGAAAACAAAGTCTCTAAGTGTATTTGTGATCATGTTTTTTATGGGATTCAAGCATCCCAAAGGGAATCTTGGTGCAAATAAGACAAAACAAAAGACCAGAAAGCGGGTACTTGGAAGATTTGGTGTAGGGTCAACGGGAAAAGGAGCAGACACATGAAGAAAAAAGGAAGGAGGAAGTGTAAAGAATTCAATATATATCCTACAACATTTAGAAAGTGAGGGACAAGGTGGGTGGGGGAATGGGTGACAATGTTGAAGAGGGTGACATTTATCAATATATTGAATTATGCTTTGTTAAATGGCAAAATAAAAAATAAAAAAGCAAATCCACTATAATCTTACGTTTAAAAACAGAACAAGGACATCACTTTGGGACTCCTACACCCTGTGCAACCAAGTGGAGGCGACATGGAAGTCCCTACCTTACTTGGAGTTCTGCTGTTCTCACACATGTACAATCTAAATACCCTTATAGGAGGTTTTGACAGGTATATTGCATTATATTTCAAACTTCAAGACATTTTATTCACTGAGATAGAGACAAGCATGTCAGAGACTTTAAATATAAAAATGTACCTCTATAGGATTAGACCTGAGTTCTACATTTTTTTTTACAACTCAGGAATAATTCATATGAGAAAGAGAAGAAAGTTAATCTGCTTTATCTGTTGATGCAATTGGGGACAGATGCAACTGTTTAATATCATCTGAGGCATGAAAAGAAGTGCCTCAGTCATTGGGGGTTTACAGAAGGCTTCCTGAGTAAAAATGGCACAGTTTTCCTAAAAGAATCAATTATGGTCAGAAATGAAGAGGCAGAATTTGAAACTCATTTTCAGGTCAGGAACAAGATGACAGATTTTGAACCCACGTTTTTCCAGCCATTTGTAATTTATGAACATCTCAGAAGAAATGGGAGGGAGATAAGCCATTCTATCCATCTCCTCCCCTCTCAGTCACTCAGTGGTATGGGGCCTTGCTCTTGGTTGGGGAGGACTCTGCCCTTGGAGCCACCCCTTCCCCAGCTACTTGACTTCCTGTCTTTCCTTTCATTTATATTGTTTGGACTTTTTTGTTTTCTTGAGGTTTTACTTTTTCACAATTTTTATGCATCTCACTCCCCCACCCTTTTGTTTTCAGTATGTTTCTTCTATATGTTTAGATACAATAAAGAACTCTTTTCGTAAATGTTGTTAAAATATTTAAGGGTTAATAATAATAATGATAATAATAATGATAATCTCTTTCAAGGAAAATGTATTTGTTTTCTTACTAATTTTACTGTCTGTAAGCCTCCAAGAATATTTTATTTCAATTATCTCTGGCCAAAGAGCTTATGTCTATAGAGCAGAGTCATATTTACCTGGAGTTATCATAGACAGATATTAATTGAGATGACATAGTCTCAAGAGACTAAGATGACACATCAACACAGTAGTGTCTGGTACATGATGTGGACATTTGATACATCGCTATGATGGTGACAGTGACAATGTTGTTCAAAATCCACAGTCCTTCATCCTCCTATTTCTCTCTATCATTTATATCTAGCCACCTGAAGTAATTTTGATTTCAGAGGCTCTTAAATTTCTCAGGCTAGACTGGATTCATCTTCACATTCATTTTGTAAATATTAATTAGTTTTCAAAATGGCATCATATGCCTTAAATGTTTCTGTGTGAAAATGTGGGATTTGCTGAAATTAATGATGTTTCTAGAATACAGTGGCCTTATTATTATTCATAATTCATAGAGGCAAAGGCTTGCAAGTCACTAACCACTAGCTTCTTTTCCATACAATCTTTCTTTCTTTCTTTCATTCTTTCTTTCTTTCTCTCTCTCCCTCCCTCCCTCCCTCCCTCCCTCCCCTCCCTCCCTCCCTCCCTCCCTCCCTCCCTCCCTCCTTCCTTCCTTCCTTCCTTCCTTCCTTCCTTCCTTCCTTCCTTCCTGCTTGATTTCATTTTGTTCCAAGAGTGGAACCCACACTCAGTACCTGACACTTAGCTCAGGTTTTCTACCACCTGAGCCATGCCTCCAACACCTATGAAAAGGAATTGATGATTTTTAATCCTTGTTGACAGTATTTTCAGAAATTCAAATTCCTAAATAGGAATTGCTAAAGGCAAATACACTCAAGTGAGTTATAGATAGTGCAACTGAATTACCAAATCAAAAATCCAATGCCTTCTTGTGATAGTTATATGGTCTGAAGTGCTATAAAAGATTAAAGTCCTAACCACTAAGGAAGTTGAAAGCAGGAGATGGCCTGGGAGATCTTTCAAATATGATGTCAGATGCAAGCTCAGCTGACCACATGAGCCATGGGGAGACTCCCATAAAACAAGTCCTATGAGCAAGAGGCTTCCGGGTAATTTAAATGTTCATTTCAAATTGCCCTTTGAAGCTATTAAATAAGCTCTTTAAGGCATGAATTCAAGCTTTGCTTGGTCTCTTGCTTGTGTGGGAGCACATTAATTTCATCGGAGTGGAAGAAACAACCTACTACAGAGAGAGTGAAGAAGTGGTATATCTCCATGAAAGACAATGAAGTACAATGATTTGAAACTGTTTTGAAGTCAGGGGCTTGTGGCTCACGCCTGTAAGCCTACTACTCAGGAGGCTGAGATCTGGGGATTAAGGTCTGAGCCAGTCCAGGAAGAAAGTCTGTGAGTCTCTTATCTCCATTAACTACCCAAAAAAGCCAGAAGGGGAGCTCTAGATCAAGCAATAGAATATTAGCCTTGAGCAAAAAAGCTCACAGACTAGCTTCTGAATTCAAGCCCCTAGACTGGCACACATACAAGAATGTATTTTGAACCATTCTAATGATATTAGCAGATAATCACAATATATATTTCAACATAGTCTGTGGTAATAGAAGAATAAGTATGCATAATACATATGTAAACACATAAAATGAACATAGAAAATAATCTCATCGCTGGCAAAACCAAACACATCAGAAAATACAAAGAATGTATCTGTCTGGATTTCAATTTCTTTTTTTTTTTTTTTTTTTTTTTGAGACAAGGCCTCACTATTTAGCCAAGTGGAGCCTCAGTTTCATGATCTTGTTTTTACATTATTAGTGCTGGGTTTAGGGCGATGAACCACCAGATGGCCTGCTAGTATGGTTATTGATTTCTTCAATTTATACTGAGAAATGAGTACAGGTGACTGAAAGTCACTTATACTTTTGGTCTCCATTTTACTATTTTTTTAGATTGATTTGTGACTCATTTCCCATGTTCAAGTTCTACGATTGTAACTTTCTTCCTAATATTTACAAAATAAATTTCAGTACATTTTATCTGCTATAAGTAGTTGCATACAAGTCTCACCATGTGAGGTTTCCGGAAGCTTTAAAGCTTGTCTTATCTGTCGTTGTGCTTTGCCTTTTGCTCCCAGTTGCACCATTCCAAGAAGGACAGTTGCTCCGAGAGGGGAAAAGACAATGTTGTTCTCATGAGATAAGCAAATTGCCTGGTAAAGATCCACTGTGAATTCGGTGTTCTTTTGAGCCCAGGTTCTTGAGGCTTTAATTTCAGAAGCAATCAACAGGAAGCTGTACCACAAGAGCTTATCCATTCTGACTTCTGTGGGGTGTTTAGTTGGAAAGTTATGAGATTTCAAAATCGAGTTCTCATACTGAACTCAACAGAAAAATTCTCCTCTATTAGAACTTTCTGTCTCATAAGAACATATTACCGTAGGAAAACTCTGAATCATCAGCTTTCTGACTAAGCATCATCCAATGACATGAACACTCCTCTAGTAGTGGTATTTTTTCAGTTTTCCTTCAGTTTCTTAAAATCACAGGAGAAACAATAATTTTACAACATTATGAACAAATGACAATGTACCTCTAAACACTTATACCATGCTTTTTCCAAATTTTTAATGAGATATCTACAGATGAAATACCAAAGAAAACCTACAAAACGTACTCTAAAAAGATTTATAGTTTGAGTAACGGAAATGGAATAAAACCAATCACATTGCAGGTAATTTTGAGTATATAACATTACAAAGTTAGTGCATTCTATGTAATTTGAACAACTAGGCTAACTTTCAGTAGGTTTTCTTACCTAGTATGAAATCTCATTTCTACTTGGCAAAACACCCTGAAGCCTATCTCATACATTTACAAAGAAAGACAAAGGAAGTGTCAAAAAGATGCAAAGAAACAAAATGATCATCAAACACAATGGTATAATCATAGCAACAGAAAAAGAAGTTTGGAAATGCAAATGACATCTTGACAAAAACAATTAAATATAAGAAGAACAACAAGTGGAAAGCATAATTGATACATATGGTAAACATCTTAGTAAAATAAATGGGAAATTCAACTATCTGAAGACTGAGAAGAATGCATTTTTTTTTTTTGCCAGTCCTGGGCTTGAGCTCAGGGCCTGGGCACTGTCCTTGGATTTTTCTCAAGGCTAGAGCTCTACCACTTGAGCCTCAGCACCACTTCCAGCTTTTTCTAAGTATGTGGTTCCAAGGAATTGAACCCGGGTCTTTGTGCATGCTAGGCAAGCACTCTACCACTAGGCCAAACTCCTGGCCCAAGAATGCATTTTGTAGTAAGATCACACATGCTTAGTAGATTACAAACTCAGAGTCCTCATGATTTTAATTTTATTTTAAAAATAAAACATATTAGTGACTATTCATTAGGAAGTAACCTTTCCTTGGGGTGAAGTTAAAATGTTAACCATAGTGTATTATAACTTTAAGGAAATGGGGAACTGTATTTCTAGTGTTTTGCGGCCACTGGGCCAGCATGAGCCATAATTTATGTAAGAATAAATAAGAACCACTTCTAGCTTACAAGATCACTCCCAGTCAAATGATCTCTAAAAGTAAGCTATGGAATCATAATTATGACATGTCTGATCCTTTTTATTACATGTAGTTAAACTCTTTTTGCTTAAACATACATATTGCAAAGAAAAAATAAATGCAATCCAAAGCAAGTGGTAGAAAATAATATGTTGATAATTGTAAATATCATTTAAATTATCTGTCAGGTTTTATAATTAAGGATTAAATCAGTACATTAGGTTATGAAAGTGTGATACTAAGGAAGCTTTTATGGGTAAAGTAAATATCTATCCTTATGTTCTGATATACTCAGTTTCTCAGAGTATTATGAACCAAAATATCTGTTTGTAGCTATGTAAGTAGTCAAAAGTTTACAAGTAATTTTTAATCAGATGGTAATCCATCATGCACATCTTTTAGCACTTGGTTAATACTAGAATAACCAACCATATCATACAGCTAATAGTTTTGCAAGTTAACCTTTACATTTTTGAGCATCCCTCTCTCCCTGCATATTTATACACATTTAATAAACTATAATCTCAGACAAATAATTGGATTAAAAAGTTTGCTTTCCATCCTGTTTTCAATCATCACTCCTCAGAAAGCACAAAGCACTTGGTAACTAAACAATCTGATGAAAAGTTCAACAAGAATTTGAACTTACATTTTATAGTGAAGTACATTAAGGAGAATTAAAGGCATGTGTTAATTTAATATATCCAAATGATTTAGGCACCAAAGTGAAATGAAATACCATTCCCCGACTAAATACACACATCCAATTTTATTACCTACATACTTCATCCACAAGCTACTTAATTTTAAGGTACTTACCCCCTTAGTTAGCCTCTGATTATTTGCTGGAATAGGATAGCTAAAATGGCTGCCTGCTTATAAGGAAACATCTGTCTGTGGAACACCTTATCAATCAAGGCCAACTTTGCTTATCTTCAATACTGCTTGATTAATTTGTCTAGAATCAGAGCAGGTGTTAGCTAGATTTGCAAGCAGGGGCTAGCATGAGCAAGTTAATGATCAACAGTGAAATAGAAAGAACTGAGAAACAAAACAAGAGAATATCATTAAATTTATATTATTTTCTCCTTTGTTACTTGACTTCCTTCAAAAGATAGAAACAGAACATGGAACAATGTGCCTGCGGTTGTAAATTTGCTGGTAATTAAGTTCTTTTTGTCTCTCTTAGGAGTCCACATCAGATTACCAATGTATGCTATCATAAATATTCCAGGATTCCTGCAAGGAAAAGAATAAAGCTAAATCAAGCTCACAATGCAGAGACAAATTACTGCCTCATTTACAAAGTTCTCAACCATCTATCAATTTATACCACAGTCAGAGTTTGCTGCAGAGAGAAGGCCCCACTGGAATTTTAGGAAAGGGAGATGGTTGTTAATATGTATATAATATTATATAATATATATTCATTAAGTATGCATAATAGTATGTATCATGTTATATATGACATAATATATTCTTTTTGCTTAGAAAAAAGACCAGATTAAGATACTTATTCACCAAATTATATCAGGATAATGCTATTACCCATAAGTAACTTGATAATGTACATTGGTGTTACTTTTGTGTGCACTTTAGAGTTCTATAAGGTTTTTCTCTACAAATGGGCCATTAATGAAATAAAAAAGCATGTGTTCTTGAAAAGCTTTTATCTCATTTTTGTCGTCAGAATCAGCCACTTCAGTGGCAATCAAAACTCAAACACATTACATTGTCCACTAGTGATCTTTGAGATGGAAATCTAGTCCTACTACCCTTACTAAACATGTTTCTATTGGGGATGAATTGTAATATTATTTCTGATAAATTCATGCAAAAGAAAGAAAGTCAGCATATAAATTTCAAAAACATTTTTCAAGGATGCTATTAACACTTATAAATGTTCATATAGAGCTCTTCCTTCATGACAGGACTAAGAATTTTGAGGACCACTATTCACTGTCATCTTCTAATTGAAGGGTATTTGTTCTAGTACTGAAGTCTGAACGCAGGGCCTGACATTGTCGGTTGGCTCTTCTACTCAAAGCTGGCACTCTGTCATGCCAATCACAACTTTACATCTAATTTCTTGGTAGCTAACTCCCAAAAGGAAGAGACTCAAGGATTGTTCTGCCCAGGATGCCTTTGAACCACAATCCTCAGATCTCAGCCTCCTGAGCAGCTAGAATTAGAGGTGGTGTCACACTTTCTAAGGCCATTTAAGGCCATTTAAAGTTCTCCTGTAAGGACCTTAGATTAGAGCACATATTCAAGGAATATGTGAACTTTAAGGAATAAAACCAATAAGCATGAATTTATACTACTGGTTTAGACTCTTACAATAGGTAATAAAAATATCATAACTGTCCATGAAATGTTACTGAATAAATATTTTCACAAATTTGTTTCTCCACCCCACTATTTAGATCCTACAAAATTAGAAAAAAATTACAAGAACCAAAGTGTCCTGGTATAAATTTTTAAAGCATAATTATGCTATTAATAAATATGTATATGTATATATATTTATAGCATATAGAGAAAGACACATACATATACACGTATAAGCCAAATGCTACAGTTGTGAAGCCATCACTTTTGACTTTAACATTTGATAGTGTTTTAAAGTGAATGAAAATGTTCTTAATGCCAAATATTAAGCACATAATAGCAAAGGCATGCCTCTAGAAAGAATATAAAGGTTAATTTTTTTTTACACTGGAGCATGGACTAAATTCAGCCAATTTGTCTCTATCAGTTTGTTCCATATTTTGAGTGATAAGAGGGAAATGTACTGGAAAGAAAAAAGGTTAAATTATGCTCACCATGAATCTACATCCTACAAACAAGTATTGAAAATCATGATGCATCCTATTTTAATGACTAATTCCTTTCACTGCAGAAAATGAATCATATATATATATATATATGTTTCAGGAGCAGTTTATTACATCTTATTACACCTCCAGTTCTATTAGCTGTTGACATTTGAGCCTCTGCTCCTGCTTAGCACAATTAGAAGTAGTACTACTAAGAGGTATTCATATTCATAACTTTAAAGCATGTGTTCAAATCATTACATATACTTGTAAGACAATGCTTCTTAATTCCTTTCTTAGAGGAAGCCTGGAAATTAATTCATTATGAACTTGGAGTTGTACACACTGAAAACCTTGCCCATATAAGAGACAGACTAGAAAGAGGTCTGCATATATGAATCAGACTACTTAAGACTCAATACTTCAAAGAAATGTAAAAAGTAGACTATGTTTAGTGAAAATAACCTCCAAATTCTGCCAGAAGAAACTAATGAGCTCATTCAATCTCGGCTTATAAACCATGACATTTTATATGGATGAACTGAAGATAAAGGCAGAATAAGTGTACTTTATCTGATATCTAAATAATCTTTTGTATCTGTTTCCCAGAACCAGATGATGGATAGGTGGATATATGGACAGACAGACGGACAGGTGGCTGGATAGAACCTTCAACTAAGTGCATGTTACCTCACTATATACCCTTTGTTTTTGTGCCTATTCTGAAGTTTGAACTCTGGGCATTGTATTCTCACTTGGCTTTTCCACTCACAGCTGGTACTCAACCATTTGAGCCACACATGTAGTCTAGATTTTTTTGCTGGGTAACTGGAAACAGAATTTTACCTACATCGGCTTTGAATTGTGATCCTCTGCTCTCACTCTCCTGAGTACATAGGATTACAGGCATGAGCTAACATTCCAGTTTAATCTATATTTATGACACATGGATATTGCTTTAAATTTCTGGGAATATGACTTGGATTTAACTCCATTTTACTATCACGAAATTGTGATTCTTAACTCATTTTTCTGAGTTTGTAATGATGGATTTTTCAATCAAACCTTCCATTCAAAGAAAGAATTCTCTGCAATAACTTTGTGAAAGAGTTTATACATTTTTAAGGAATGCTCTGTCTAAGGCAATTTTTAAACGATTCATATTGAAACATTTTAATATTTACCTAGAAATTACAGGTGCAATGCAAAAAACTAATTTTTTCTGTCTTCTCTTTCAGTTTCCCCAATTGTTCCATTCACATTTATATATTCTATATATTAATACTTTATAGATAATAATGGACAAATGATAAACAATAAATAGACACAGAGTTAGGTTTACATATTCTTTTATTAACATTAACATTATATATTTTCTAAATTGTTTGAGGGTAAGTTGCAAGCAGTTTCTTATCACATTTAAGCATTCTAATCTATATTATTCTGCCCAAGAACAGTCTCTTGACAACATACACACAAAAACGTATTTCCTTGTATCTTTCCCATATGTGATAGTCATTTATTGAGGATGAAAGGCAATATACATAGAAATCAGAATGTTGACTCAGATGCATATAATTATGAAGGTTTAGGCAACTGTCTTCTGGAAAAATCTTTACTACCCTTCCACAGACCAGAACAATTTCTCTTCTGATGCTGGAGAGCCTACTGTTAGAATTCCTTTCATTAAAATAATCTCCATGAGAATTGAGTGTACATAGAATGAAAAGAAAATTCACAATCTTAAGAGTGAAATAGATCCAGAATAAATCCATCTCTGCTGGTTATAACTGAGAAATCCTTGTCTGGATCAAAATGTCAGATTTCAATGTATGCAGGGGGTGGGAGTGCATGCACGTGAGTGTGTGCAATTAGTGTAAGCTTCAAATGCATTAAACTTCTGTGTTTCAACTTAATGTGCACTCCTATATTTTGTCAATCATTCACTTTAGCATGTGACATTACACGTTGCATCTTAAACTGCAAATATTTTTGGAAGGGCTCTTTAGAGATATATGCTAATTCACTGAAAAAGCTGAACATGAATTTGTTCATTTTTCTACAGTGTACAATGAAAGAACAACACAATAATACTAGTTTCCTAGAAGATATTACATACCAAAAAGTGTTTCAACATGGGGAAATAGTGAATCTCAGATCCAAGTATTTCCTTGCTTGAACACTTATGTAGATTGTCCTTCATATGATACCAGAATTTGGGGGGGGAGCCAAGGAGTTTCAAGCTACTACCTCTTTGATTGTACTATTAAACTCAGTTATAATGAACAATATTACAAAATATAGAACTAAAGATCTTTTTAATCACCAAAGATTATTAGCAAATGTTGATTATTAAATTAGTAGTAGTGGTGCATACCTATAATCCTAACTAGTTAGGAGGCTGAGACCTGAGGATTGTGGTTCAAAGCCAGCCCAGATAGGAAGGTCCATGAGACTCTGATCTTCAATTAACCACCAAAAATCCAGAAACTGTGCAGGTGACAAAGTTGTTGCCCCAAGCATAAAAGTTTGAGGATAGTGCCCAGGCCCTGGGTTTAAGCCCCAGTTCACACACACACACACACACACACACACACACACACACACACTGATCTTAATAAGCCCAACTGACTATTCATGCCATTGGCTTGTTCCTGGATGTATCATCTTATGTTCTGAGTAGTGTACAAGTAAGTTAATATGATAGTCAAAGTCGCTAGTGATGGATGATTGCAAGAGGTAGGAAAAAATGTTGATTGATTGCTTGTCTTGGGCATGCTGATTAAGGAGATAAATTAACAATCCTGATTTGATCATTACATGTCTTTTACATATGTATCAAATTATCACACTGCACATCATAGGCTGGTATAATTAAAATATTCTAGAAAATGCTGCTATTGCCAAGCTCCAATAGGTATTATCAGAGTCATTTTTAAAACTCTAGAAAGTAGAAAGATGTGGGAAAGGTTGCCTTATTGAAAAGTCTAGATATTTAGATGCAATGTTTTCTATGTATTTCAATGTAGATTGGTCATGGTGAAAAGGGATCTAACTATTTGTCTATGGAAGTAATTAAAAGGGCCACCAGTTTGGTCATTTTGTACATTTTTCACATGAAAACATTTTAGAATAGGTAATTGGCATTCCTCCCTTTTCACTGGAATGGTGTTTGTGTTAAGAATCCTGAGAAAGCAACGGATACACCAGGTATCTCCTGAATGTGAAGCGCTCAGAAACTCAAATACACAGGTAAAGAAAGGACTGAATTCTTGATTTTTGTTTCACAGTTTAAGTACTTGCTCTGTGTAACAAGAAAATGTTTATTTTTCTTTCAATTGTAATTGCTTCTTATTTCTTTTTATCTTCACTTCACAATTTGTTTCTGCACATAATTGCTTGGCTTTCCTTTCACAATCCAGAATTTCTTTGGGAGACAGGTTTTTCTCCTCAAACACAGCTTTCAAACCTACAAAATGATGAAGGAAATGACATGTAAATTACATTTGGTAAGAGACTCAATTAAATGAAATAATAGGGAGAAAATTCTCCAAGTTTACTTTTTTTCTCAAAAGAAAGGAAAGAAGCTATATTTCTAAAAACAAGAGTGTGTGTATTGGGGAACATTTTTTAAGATTCTGCTCTACATTTGATTTTGATTTGCATTGAGAAGTCAATTCTTAACAATGCATGTTATATTATGCATTTGTATAATGACAGAGATTTTCCGTCTAAAGAAATTGATATTTTCTATGGGTTTTTTTGTTTGTTTCTTTTTTTTTAATAGTCTATGTTACAGCTACCAAGGACTTATAAGAAAAAAAAACCCAAGAACAAATTATTCTGTATGGAAATAAGACAATGAAAATAAACAAAATACAGTATGAGTGTCTGTGTGACTAAACACATACCTCTTCAATCATGTCCTAGTATGTAAGATGTAGGAATCTGTGGGAAGTGAAAGGAAGGGGAAGGGAAGGACCAAATAACTTCTGTGAATGCTATTATCCATCAAAAAGAAGTGGGAGGAAATGGTAACACATCACTCGAGAAAATAATTTGGGTCTTTTGAATGATTTTCATTACTTCACAAAATGCCTGCACAATGCTTTTTGCTTGGGCCTAAGCAAATACGACCAAGCTATATGTCTTTTCTCAAGTGGCAGTAAAGGGACATGATAGTCAACTAACAAAAGCATCCTCTACAAGAGAATGCAGTCAATTTGTATAAAGACACACAAAGACAACATGTGGAGATGAAAGGGAAGCTTTTAAGAACTTTGCTGGGCCCATGTGACGCACATCTGTAATCCTAGCTACTCAGGAGGCTGAAATCTGAGGATCACAGTTCAAACCCAACCCAGGCACAAAATTCCGTGAAGCTCTTATCTACAATTAAACACCAGAAAATGGGAAATGATGCTATGGTTCAAGTGGTAGAGCACTAGCCTTGAGCTGAAGAGCTCAGGGAGAGTCCAGGCCTAGAGTTCAAGCCTCATGACTAAAAACAAAACAAAATGGTAGTATTTTATGGAGTTTTTGATCTCCAGATATGAGGTATGATTTAAATTAATAATTATATACCTGTGAGTGAAGAAAGACTTGATTATGGGGAACAGAAACATTAGTCTAGAGTAGCAAAGTGAAATAATTTATAAAGAGTAACTATTATTATTTTATTATTTAAAAATTTTGTCTCAACACCAGGAAGGAACTTAAGCAAGGAAAGGCACATCGTTTCACCACAAGAAATAAAGACCACAGTTGAAGGCCACCAGACAGCCACCACTCTAGTTCTTGTGGTGGTATTCCCAGCTCTGGAGGGTCATTGTGGTAGAACCTTTTTTATGGTACTTGGCTGGAATAAAGAGAAATAGTTGGAGAATTTACTGTGTGGTCCTAATGTAATATTTACAAGATAGCACACTTTTAATAAACCTGGTGTATGAAGAAGGAGGAGCAAAACTTGAAAATGGTTTGGTAATAATGAAAAATCTGGGTTTTGGAAAAAAAAGTAATATAACCTGATTAAATGGAGGTGTTGGAATTTTTGTAATTACAAAATTAAATTTTTAAGTACAAAACAAATTTGGTGTCAGTGTCAAGCCTTGAACTCAGGGCACTGTGCTCTAGCATGACATTTTTGCTCATAGCTTGTGCTATACCATTTAACCCACGTCTCCAATTCTAGCTTTATGCTGATTAATTGGAAATGTAGTATCAATACATCAGTTTTGAACTCTGATCTTTAGATCTCAGTTTCCTGAGTACCTAAGATTATAATTGTGAACCACTCACATTTGGCATGACCTATTATTGACATAACTAAATAACTGTGCAATTTAACAGAAATATTAAATAAACCAAAAGTAAAGTGCAAGGAAGCTGATCTGGACAGCGGAGAATTTTAAATGCCAAGCCAAAGACCTCAGTGTCAAAAACAATAGTGAGCAATTTCATATTCTTTATGTATGACATCTTTATGTATTGCCATTAAAATGTACTTTTAGTACAAATGTGGATGTCTACATCTTTTTTTCTTATTTCCTAGAAATTATATACCAATATCCAGGAAAGGGATAGAAAAATAGCTCCAATTTAATTTTCAGAAAAATTCAGAGAAAAATATAATCTGCAGCCTACAGCAAACGAAGAAGGGCATTCAGACTGCTGAGATAAGGCACAAATTGCACAAGAAACAGCGCAGTGGGGAGTATCAGAGGCCAGTAGTGGTATCTCAGACAGGGTTACCAAACAGATGTTCACAGAAATCGAGGGGCCATCCTGCCTAGCAAAATGCTTTATCATTCATGTGTGCCACTGGACGTTGAAAGATGTAAAGCTACCCAGAAGCAGAACTCTCTGATCTGGTTTGGTTCAGAGGAACACATGAGGCAGTTTCCTGAAGTAGCATACTTGAGTCATTTTTTGCTAAAATCAGTTCAATTCAATTGATGGTTTAAAAAAAAACCTTGAAAGTATCCTAATGTCTCGTGCCAACTTTTCACCCAGGGACCTGATGTTATAGCAAAAACAAACTGAAGAAAAATTGGGAAAGAAAATACAAATTGATCAATACATGAACTACCATGAGAAAAAAATATGCATCTTTCATACAGTTTACAATGTTACCAGCATTATGATAAATGAAGTTTTAAAATATGCACTAGCAAGCTCACTGATGAAGGAAGACCACAGAGCTCATACTTGTAAAACATACTCAGGGGGCAGGGAGTTTGGCCTAGTGGTAGAGTGCTTGCCTAGCATGCATGAAGACCTGGGTTCGATTCCTCAGTACAACATACATAGAAAAATATCTGGAAGTGGTACTAAAGCTCAAGTGGTAGAGCTCTAGCCTTGAGAAAGTCCAAGGACAATGCTCAGGCCCTGAGCTCAAGCCCAAGCCCAGGACTGGCAAAAAAATAAATACTCAGGGAAGAAACCAAAACGCAAAAGATAATAATAAAATATGATCTAGAATATATATATATATACATATATAAAGAGCAAGTATATGGTAACAAAGTAGAAAACACAGAGTAAAGAAAGGAAGAGGGCCTAGAGTTTGGCTTAATGGTAGAGTGCTTTCCTGGCATTCATGAAGACCCTGGTTTGATTCCTCGATACCACATACTGTGGTTCAAGTGGTAGAGATCTAGCCTTGAGAAAGCCCAAGGACAATGCTCAAGCCCTGAGCTCAAGCTCCAGCACTGGCAAAAAACAACAACAACAAAAAGAGAAAAAGAAAGGAGGAATTCTCTGTGAGAAATGTGAGAAAAAGAGTATTAAACTTAAAACACTAAATTATTCATAAAACATGTCTTCTTAATCAGAATGAGAAAATAAATCTGAACAAATTACCTCAACTTGAATGTCCTCAACTTGGGTCCTCCTTCTGCCTCCCTTCCCTGCCCTCTCCCCCATCATCTTTGGGAAAGAAGTCTTGTCTTTCTTCTCCCTTTATCTAGAACATTCTTACTCTCTCAGCTACTCCTGACACTCAGAAATGACTCTGCGGATGATGTCAGAAAGCTCAACTTTCACTGGCTTCATTTATGAATCTCCCTTCTACAGCAAAGATGATGTCGTTAACCTAACACCTTCTGAATAGATGGGTGACATCCACCAGTCCCTCTCAGTAATCATAGAAACCACATCTGCTTGGGTCAATGTTCAGATCTTTGCATAGGATGATAGGAACACATGTGAAATGGGTAGTCATAGATGTATGAAGACATTGACCATTTGTTGGATGTTTTAAGATTATAAAATAATGATGTTAACCTTTGTTGTGATTATTTCCTTGATATATTGGTTAAGCTCAAGCTCTAAGTTATTCACACATCCACACAGCTGTTACACTCAGGGGATTGCACTAATGTCATTATAGTCCCTAATCCAAGTACTTTAGTCATGTAGGCCCATCTTCCAAGCAGAGTGGAGGCCTGGTTAAGAGATGGAGAAAAATCCACCCTGAACAACAGCATCTATACACACCCCGTGTATCCATATAACCTCACTGACTCAACCCCACACAATGGAGGACTGCTCAGCCACTTCTCTTCTATAATGTATTCTTTGCCATAAATCTCCATACAGAGTCCTGCTGGGTCTACTTCCCCAGCTCAACCTTGACTAATACACTTGCCGTGAAGTCTCATGTTTCCCGCAGCATGGATGCAGACACTGGTGACCACAAATAACAGTGCATTCTTACAAGGACAAAGTTGCCGAGCTTCCTGTGAATAGCGGCTGCGATCTCTTGGGGAATCCTGACTACGAATATTTGCAGATGTAAACTTACCATTTATCTTCAAGCTCTCTCCACTTCCTGCATAGACATCAGCAACTTCTCGCCTTTCAGGCCTCATCAGTTACAGTTTTGGAGAGTAGTTTGCCCAGAAGGGTTCACAGAGCCTCATTTAATGGAATCATTGAGTCACAACCCTCTTTAAAGCATTCTAAGGAATTCTCTGTACACCTAACGTCCTATCTAAGCAGCCAAAGCCCATGTGCCATGACAGCCCCTCCCCCCCCGAAAATCTCATCATATAAGTCCCTTCCCTTTACTATTCCAGCAACAGTGAGTGGCCTTATTTCACTTCTTCCCAACTTGTGGCTGGGATCTGAATTCATCCTTATGAGACCTCATCATTCTGGGTCTAGGAGATGTGCCCACGGCTTTTACTGATGTGGTGATTCCTACCTTCATCTTCTTGTTTTGTCTGAATAGCTCCTATCAATATCAACATTCAAGCTTATCTTCTCTTATCATGGCAGCAAAAGCTCCTGACCACAGAGGAGAGAGGCAGCTTAACCTCCAGTCATCTGCTTTCTCCAGCACCTCCTCAACTTTCTACTACCTCCCAAAGCAATCCCACTAGCCAAGGAGCAAGCTTTCAACACATCAGCCTGTGGAGACGGCACACTCAAATCACAGCACTTATTTGTTGTTCCTCTTCCCTCCAGACAACAAATGCAAGAGGAGTAGAGATCCTGTCTGTCTTGGTACACTGATCACCCACATTGCATCTCACTCATGGAAAGGGAATCAGAAATTTTATTTGTTAAATAAATGAACTTATAAATCAGTGCCACTCATTGCCTGCCTACTTCAGGATTCCTACAGTCTATAAACCCAAAAGACCCAAATTAATAATAAAATGATTGATTTACATGCCAAAGATCCAAATAGCTATCCATTTAACCACAACATCTGCTCTTAAGAATGAACACCTACTGGTATGGGTAACTATTTACATTCATTTATTTTTCCTATGTGAGAATATAACATTTATACACTTGTCACTGTATAATTGGCTGCCTGACTAGACTGGTTACAGTCAGAACTAGAGTGTTTCAAACACAATAGGAATGAAAGACACAGTGGTCATGATTTATCTAAAATATTTTCACTATAGTAGAAAAGGATTCACTTGTTTTTAACATAACAGAGTTGATTTATCAGTTGTTTTCTGTTCCTTCTTAGACCACTACTTGGTGACTAGCTGTCTCAGATGAGGACTAATGGCTGAAGATGAAAAGAGACTCCAGCAACAGGGGGCTGGACGTGTGTGTAACCAGAGCATATGGTGACCAGCTGATGTTCGTGTAGAGGTATGTATTATTACCAAAGCCTTCTCTCTAATTTGCATTATCTGCCCAATCCTAAATCCTCTATATAGACCTTGTCAACTAGAGCATCTTTTTAAAAATGCACGTTCGACTCCATAGAAGCAAAGGAAAGCCTTAGATTCCATCTTTCTATAGGATTCCAGGTGATGCCATGAGATGATCTACTACCCTCCTTCTGTCTAAGCTCTAGATTGGTATTGTCAAGTTGTCATTCAACTTCCGCCACTACTGTATATTAATCAGATAGTAGCAGGTTGGTGACAAAGAGTACGTAGTGAATAAACTAAATACTAGTTTCCATAGGATTCTAGTGGTTTGAAACTTGTCTGGCCTTTTAAAGTATGCTTTTTTGACTATTAATGACATATTAATGACATCTTCATGAATTTAAAGGTAATTGTTATGTAAACAAATATACAGAATAATATGAAGGCACCATACTCCTAAAACATCTAGTTTATGGTCCCCAGCCCCTAGCAGTACTGGGAGGTGGTAGAACCTTTAAAGAATGTGAGGTGATTGGAGGGTGGGAGTTTGAAGGGAATCTTGATTTACCTGCTTGTCACCAGGTACTGCCTTGCCACATGCCCAAATCTCAGAGTGTGAGACAAAATTAGTCTTTTCTGTTTATAAATTGTTTTCTGCTGATATTTGGACAGCCCCAGAAAGCTGAGTAACACAGTAAGTCACTGATGTGTCTGCAAACTCTGCTTTGTCTGGCATGGATATAATGGGATCCCTCCCTTCCTTGGAGATAAAGGTTTGGGGAGATATCTTAAAATGTGTTAGCCTGCCAAATGGATAACTCTGAGGTATTTTTCAGTTCTTCTAAGTTCTTTCCATGTGTGGCTATAGATTCTCCAAACTGACTTTCCCTGCTTTCCTTCTTCTACCTTGGATGACATCATCAAGGACTGAAGTGTGACAGTGTAAATGACTGTGTATTCTCCAGCTAGCCATCCCTGGAATTGTCTCTCTCTGGGACTGCCAGCAACCCCAAACTGTCACTTCACGATATATGGTTCAACTGGTTTTGCAGGAGCAATATCAGCAAGAATCCTTGAGATGACTTCTGAGAGGCTGCTTCACCTGCTCTGGAGATTTATGATCACCTCTGAGTATTTAGCATTGATTGATAATGATCAACCTTGAACACAAGGAGAATTGACAATGTTTACCTTCACCTGCATCCTGGGCAGAGGAAGTTGGAGATGATTCTAAAAATCACTGACCCCCCAATTGTCTTGTACTCCACTAGCAATTAACACAAAGGACCACTCACTTTAACATGAGATTCTATGTGTCCTTCCTTGTGACTTTCCAGACAGATATGACATCTTCATTTTCTAGCCTCTATAAAAGCTCTCGGTTCTTCCCTTCCCCTGAGGTGATCTTCACTGAGTATTTTCCCTAAGGCAATGATCTGAATAATACCATCCATTTTCCTTATTTCACAATTTGTTCTTAAAAATTGTTATTATTATGGAAATAGAAACAAAAAATGTTTACCTGAGATATTCCCGATATAGTATTTCCTCTATACTAGAAATTTTAAAGAGTTTACAGGTATAGAATATATTCTGGGAAGAATGTATTGGCAAAACCTGACCCAAAGGGAGTTCTAAGTACTTCTCAGGTTTTTGAATAAAGCATATCAAAGAGGGGTTTCAAGCTGTTTGGGGAGCCACTGGGGCCAACTTGGAAGCTAAAGAGAGACTGCAAAAGATGTTTCAAGTTGAAAGGGAAAGAAAGAGAACACAAAAGAACATTAAAACCCAATAGGTAACACTAAAAAGTCACCTGGGGTTGAGAAGTATTTGAAAAGTGTCCCAAGTTCAAGGTAATAGTTTAGAACATTCAAAGTAAGTCTGGAAAAAAAGGCTTTTCATTTCACAATTACTCTGTAATTATGAAAATTGCAGAAATATAGGTAAAACACAGTGAAGGGACTTATGGTAGATTCAGTGATGGTAGCATAGAAGGGGAAATATATTGGTCACTAAAGTTTGTGGAGCTTATCACATCAGGGAAATGGAAACCTATGCTATAGAAAACTCATGGCCCAGTGCTCATTTCCTGGCTTGGGGACTGCACCTTGCTGAGATGGTGCTGCTGCCCTGTTGGAAGGCGTGGCTGTGGTTTGTGATGTAAAGTAAGGCCGCCTCTGGGATAGGTCCCAAACCCTTCCGCCCTCTCAGACAGCACATGATTCCCCTTCTTTACCTATAGTGAGAGTGAACACGTGGAACACCCCGCCCTGCCCACCTTTGTACTGATTGGCTCCTGCACCCTAAATCTACTTCCTTAATAAACGAGTTCCTGCCATGACAGGTCTCCCTGATGCATTTGATTGTCCTCCAGCGAAGGGAGGGCTGGTTGCAGGCGGTCAGTCGGCCCTTTCCTTTCTCAGCTCGTCCTGATCGGGGAGTGTTCTCCCTATCCCTCCTGCGGGTTGGGATGGCCCGAGGACTGAAAACTCTGACATTCTGGAACCCAATGTGGGGCTTGAAATGAGTGCTCATCAAAAGCAAAACCTTCGGTGAGTCGAGCCAAGCGAGTTACAAGGTAAGGGTCTCCCTGAAAAGATGGGGCAATCTCACACCAAGCATGAGGACCTGGTGCTCAAGGCGTTGAGATTTATGCTTAAAGCTGAGGTTTGGAGATCTCGGATCCCCAGGCTGAGAAGGTCTGGGAGGCCCTAACACGCTCCACTCCCTGGTTAATGGTGGACAAGCTTTTCAATTGGGCCACCTGGGACCACGTAGAGTGCCTGGTGAGAAGGAGGAAGATTGACTTGGGAGAGGACCCTCTCTTCGGGGTCTACCTGACTTTGTCTGCCCTCAAGGCCTGCTTCTATCCTGACTCAGCTAAGGAGACATCTAGGGACAACAGAGATGCCCCAAGGTGACCTCAAAGGGTGACTCGGCCTGGGAAACCTTTATTGAGGAGCCTTGGGGTTGAGGCAAGTTAGGCCTTCCGCTGCTCAGGTGGGGAAGGGTTTAAAGCCTCACCCTGAGGAGGGATTGTTGGTCCCCTTTGATCCTGGGGCCAGGCCCCTGAGCCCTACACCAGGTGCTCCTGGCTGAGAACTTGCTGCAGACAACTGGGGTAAGGAGCGACCTGCACCATATTACCATCCCTCTTCCCGCAAAAATTCTTCTCCACCTCATGTTAAACCAGAAGAGCAGGCTAATTCAGATCTCCTCCCAGGCCTTAAGTTCCTGGCTCCTAGAAACTCCACCTCCTAGAAACTCCACCCAGCTCCAGGGCTTAGGCAGCCTAGCAGCATCTTAGCAAATGGCATGCCCCTGCCCTGGAGAGAGCCTTTCAGCTACTGTTCTTAAAGAGGACCTGCCCAATAATCTCTAGGGAGAGACAAGATATGGATGTTGTGGCATTCTATGATGACTGTAGTAGTTATGAGAAAGTTGGCATAAAACTGCTCCCCCAATTCTAGGGACCCTGTATGGGTGGAGCAGTGGCCTATTGGCAGAAAAAAAACAAGTGGAGCTACTAAAATTAATACAGGAAGAGCTTCAGAATTCCCCATTTGTGTTATCAAAAAGGCTCAGACAAATACAGGTTTCAAATACAGATTTCTTCATGATCTCCCTGCAGTAAATATGCCCATGGGGGCCACCCAACCAGGGCTCCCAAGTCTTTCATCAATTCCTAATAATTCATATATTTATGCTATTGAGATAAAGGATTGCTTTTTTCTATAAGCAGTGGTCTTCCTTTACCGCCCCTCCTATAACAACCTTTTTTGGAAAAGACACCCAGGTTTAA
Source organism: Megascapheus bottae (assembly GCF_031878675.1). NCBI lineage: Eukaryota > Metazoa > Chordata > Mammalia > Rodentia > Geomyidae > Megascapheus > Megascapheus bottae. Next base: position 21,645,798 of record NC_143509.1, read on the forward strand.
AGCGAAGGCCTCCGGAGGTAAGCAGAAGTCGGTCAACCCCCCCGTATGTCTGTATTTTTTTTCCTAGAAAGTGTACTGTGGGCCTAAAACAGAGAGGAAAAGCTGGACACAGCAAGCTCTCTAAGGCCTGGGTGATCAAGGGACGCCTTGACCCCCTTCTGGGGTTCTTGTTGATAACGGCACTGTCTGAGAGGACATGTGGGTTCGAGTCCTGCCGCCAAGACATGTCTAAATCTAAATAAGCTGTTTTTTTGAGAATATTTATCTGAGTTCGTGTTTTGTGTTAAGTGTATCTGACTGAGCCCAGTTTTCTTGTTAGGAGTATGTCTGGTTTTGCTTTCCCTCTTGCTTGAGAATGGTCTCTGCTGGCAGGCTACCAGGAAACGGAAATTTCCATAGGGGAGGCTCCCCCTGAGTTCTGGGCCCCATGGTCTTTCCGTAACTGATAGTTTAAGGCCAGGCATGCCATCAGAAGTTTGGGGGTTACTTTAAAGGTCTCTGCTTCTCTGTCTTGTTCATGTTACATGTTATTTAAATTGGTACCAGTATGGATCCTTGTGGTTTTTGTGTGAGTGTGCATGCACACCTTTGTTATCTATTTGAATCTCTTGAAAACTTCAGAAAATGTGCAGCTGATATTAATTTTGCACTCTTTAAGATGTTTAAGTGTGAATGTATGTGAGCAAACATGTTCAAGATTAAACAATGGTGAGTTTATACTTGAAACTAACAAGCAAATGCATAGAGCTGTTTACATTGTAAACATTGTATCTTGTTTAGAAAAAAGGCATCAGGGAACTTGGAATTTATTTCCTTGAGTTTAAATTTGGAGATTAGGGTCAGAAATTTAAATGTGAATTTATCAGTTTCAAAAATTTTGCCGGACTGTTTTTTAGAAAGGACGGGGCTTCATCCTGTCTCTTCCTTGCAGACTGACACTGGAAATCTGATGGTAAAGTGGGCAATGTGATTAGTATTTCTTAAACTTGCCCCCTAATGATTCAAGTCAGATCCCTCCTTAAAAAAAAAAAAAAAAAAGATCTAAGCCCTAAGACAGGCAGACCCTCCAGTAAGGCAAGCACCAGCTAATGAAACAAAAAAGGGGGAGATGTGGAACAGTCACATCAGGAAAATGGAAACCTATGCTGTAGAAAAGGAGGCCTAACTCATGGCCCAGTGTTCATTTCCTGGTTTTGGGAATGCACCTGACTGAGATGGTGCCTGCTGCCCGGTTGGAAGGCATGGCTGTGGTTTGTGATGTAAAGTAAGGCCCCCTCTGCGATAGGCCCCGAACCCTTCCGCCCTCTCAGACAACACATGGTTCCCCTCCCTGCCCTGCCCACCTTTGTGCTGATAGGCTCCTGCATCCTATATTAGCTGAATGACTTCCTCAATAAATGAGTTCCTGCCTTGATGGGTCTCCCTGCGTATCTGATTGTCCTCGGGTAATGGAGGGCTGGGTGCAGGCAATCAGTCAGCCCTGTCCCTTCTCGGCTTGTCCTGGTCAGGGCATGTTCTCTCTATCCCACCTGCAGGTCGGGAGGGACTGAGGACTAAAAACTCTGACGAAAGGTTTTTAAGTGTTCTTTTACAAATAATGATTTAAAAGAATTCCATGGCATCTTCCTGGAGATGAATGATTTTAAATGGAAATGACAAAGATAGCTTAATATAATTTAGAAGTATAGAAGACAACAGGCTCTCAAGGGAACATAGTTATGACACCATGTGACTAAGAGGGCTATGTCTGGAAGTATTTATAGGTGTTGACACCTGCATCCATGGTCTAGAACTGTTCCTCCAGACATTATCTCTCTACCATCGTTAGGAAATGATGCGAACTATTTACCATCTTACCAACCTAGGTTACCATCTGTATAAACCTATATGAGTTATTAAAACTCATCCACCTGAAATACAAATGCTGAATCTAACCAGCAGCATCTTGGTCCTGAGGTGGTTGACAGGGTATTGGGTTTAACTGGTGCCACCTTCTCTTCATTGTGGGGGCAGGGAAGTCCATCCTCAGGTAATGGGCTTGCCTGAATTCCGAGGGGCAGGGGTGGGGGACTAGGACAACAGGTCATTGGACTTTCCAGTCTTGGGTCGTGAGCTCTCAAGTTTCCTATGACCCTGCTCCCTGACCTGATCCTATCTGGGCCCTGATCAGCTCATGCACATGTGTGTAGTCCATTCCTCCTGCTCCTGTCCTGTCTCCCGGCACTGCTCCTAATCTATGTGGCACCCCATTTCAGCTCTCCATTGGAGTCGATCTGGTCTGTTGGTATTGTATTCCTCCTCTTTCTTTCCTCTCCAACTCTTATGGCTCAGTATTCTAACAGTGTTAGGTGTATTTGCTGAGCAGCAGATCTCTGTGTCAGGAGTCCATTTGCAGACGACGGGCACGCCAATAAAGGCTCCAAATTTGACCTCTCAAAATGTGGCTTCTCTGTTTTCTCAGCATACAACACGATGGATCTTTTGTGGAGAAAACTGCAGCTGTCATACTTCCAATGTCACAGAACTGTATAGTAGAATAGTAGTAACAATATATCACCCATAAACAAAATGTACCCAGCTCTTACGCAGTCTCACTGTGCTTAGGGCATGGCGTGGGCTGCCTCATTCAATGTTTATGACAATATTTTGAAGAGGTTACCCAACACAAAGCTCACTTTCTTGAAAGAAATTGACAAACAGAATTTCACGGAGCCATTTAAGGCCATCCAGCTAGCAAATAGTAGAAGTGCAATTTGCTGCCAGCCTTACTTTTGAGATTTGATCTTTATGCATTTATTGCTTTGATGTTTGGTTCTCTTTATACATGAATCCCAAAGATGGTTACCATCTTATAATACAGTATGGATAATGACAGTGACTTCAAAGATCACAACCTAAGGTAACAGCCCCAGGAAAGGTGAAAAATGCCTGAAGATACAGGTGAGATGAGACGATGCCATTCACTAGTGTTCTTCCTGTAGCACCAAATCTGTTGTGCCAAGTGTACTCTTTCACAATGATCAAGAGCCCTAGGGAGTGGTTCTCTCTGCCTGCAGGGTCCATGTGGAGCCCTATCAAAAAAGGGCAGAGAGGGGCCAGGCACTGGAGCAATGGTGGAGGGATGTCACTTCATGCTCACTGCACACTTTTCCCAGCCCCTGAAACACAGCCATTCTGCCTCTCAGTACATCCTCCAGTAGCAGCAAGATACCCTCCTAGATACATCCTCAGCTCAGACTTACCCACTTAGAGCTTCTCCCAAGCCCAGAGCCAAAGGAAAGGAAGGGGAGGGCAGGGAGGGGAGAGGTGAAGAGTAAAAGAGAGGGAGGGGAGGGGTAAAACAGAATAGGTTAACAAAATGGGTTAAAAAATGGGTAACTTCCATTGTAAACCAAAATTTATATAAAACAAATTCAAATGGCACACTAAAAATAAAAGTGCTATATGTCCAGTTTCAGAAATGCACTAAGCTAAAAATTCAATACTAATTAGATCGATTTCAATGTGTACTGGAGGAAGAGAGGATTGGTGTCTTCACAGGTAAGTCAATATAAGAAATTCAAACTGAAACCCAGACTCCAAAACAACATGATGAGTCAGGAGTGCTTATCATGCCTACGGGTGGAGTGCTTGCCTGGCAGCTACAAAGCCTTGGGTTTAATTCCTCAGTACCACGTGTACAGAAAAAAAAAAAGCTAGAAGTGGTGCTGTGGCTCAAGTGGTAGAGTACTAGCCTTGAGAAAGCTCAAGGACAATGCCCAAGCCCTGAGTTTAAGCCCCAGGACTGGAAAAATAAATAGATGAGCTGAGCTAACCTTCTTAATGTAAAACAGTCTACTCTACCTATGAATAACAGAGGAGGGCAGGAATGGGAAAGAAATATTTGAAATGACTAGAGTATTTCCAATTAAAGAATAACAAAGTTAAGAGTTTCTAGGTAACCTTAGCAACATAAACGAATGCACAGACAACTGTATGTAGGTATAATACCGTAAAACTAGTGAAAACCAAGATAAAGACCTTAAAAGCAGCTAGACTGAGAAGTATCAGTAACAGTGAATGTAGGGTTTTTAAGCAGGAACTCTATGAGGAGAGAAACATGTTATCTCCAAAGGGTGGAAATTTTTTAAATGTGCCACCTACAATTATAAATGCCGTGAAAATATCCTGGAATAAATTCATTTCTGCAACACATAAGCTAGTGGGACATTATTGGCAAATAAACCCATACTAAAAAGATACTACAGGAAGTGTTTCAGCTTGTAATACTAGAGTTCTAAGAAGAAATAAAGAATAAATTAAAGAGCATTGAACTGTCAGGGTAATCACTAAAAGAATACTAGAAAGAGATGTAAAAACCAAAGAAATAAAATGCAATTCCAAGCATTTCAATGAAAAATGTAAATGGCTTATTTCTGCACAAAATAAATCTCATGATCCTTACTACATTGATGATCTGGTCTTTCTCTCCTGAACCTAGATACGTGAAGCAAATGCAGATCCCTTAGCAAGCCTCACTATTCATAGCACCTTACATTGGCACATGCTTATCCTTTACCAGACATATCATCTCCTGCTTCTCTTAACTGGCCAGTAGAACTTTAACTTCTAATATATAGCTCATACTGTATATGTAAACAGGCATACCCTTGTTTCCCTGGTAAGCCATCACTCCATTACTGTAAGTTTCCATAAGACCCATTGTACATGTATATAATGGCTATAATTATTGGTCTACCTTTCCAGATCTTTGAAGGCTGAGTGTGAAGGCATTACAGTTCTATTTCCAACACCCCACATTAGATGCTAGATATTAGATATTACATATCAGAGCCTTCTTTAGGATATAGTAAGTAGCTTCAATATCTAAGGGATATCTCAGTACCAACAACAAGGCGTATCTCAGTATCTGCTGGTAGAACTCCAGGATATGAAGCAAAACACACAACAATCTTGTTCCATCCCCTCAACCTTTACTTCTAAAGGCATACTGGCACCTCTAACTCAACCAGTATGAAACTTCACTCATCCTATTCAACTCTACTCTTGTGTAAAATTTGAATGACTTCTTATAACATCTAATCTGTTGTTGTCATTTTTTTTCCAATCCTGAACTTAAGCTCAGGGCCTGAGCACTGTCCTTGGATTTTCTCAAGGATAGAACTCTACCACCTAAGCCTCAGCACCACTTCCAGCTTTTTTCTATGTATGTGGTACCGAGGAATCAAACCTGGGTCTTCATGCATGGTAGGCAAGCACTCTACCACTAGGCCAAACTCCCAGCCCCTGTTGGTGTCATCTTTATTTGTCCGTTCTTCATCCCTGATGGGTCTATTCTTGCTGGATTTTCTTAGCCTCCACTCTCTGATTGCCTTTGTCATGCCATCTTCCTACACATTTGTGCAGGCAGCAGGAGTGGAGCATGGGCTCCTCACTCTGCACTGAGAGGCTGACTTATTCCTGTGTGCTTCTGCAGATGCTTACCAGGCTATAATGCATCATGCATTCTGTGTTGACAGTGGTTTACATCACTTTGCCCTACAAATGTGTGAAACTTCTTTTGTGACATTAGGCTTTGTACTCCATGCCTTAAGCATGTTCAGCTGGTACTCTATCACATGGGCCATTCTTTTGGATGTTTATTTTAGTCTCCCCAACTTTTCCTACCCAGGCTGTCTTTGAACTCTGTCCTTGAGATCTCAGCCTTCAGGGCAGTTAGGATGATGCATGCCCAGAGAGGCTGTGGAACTTCTAAAAGGTGGAACAATTGATAGATGAGTGGAAACTATTTTTAAAGGGGGCTCAGGAAGGAAGACTGAAGAAAGAAAATTAAAAGGCAAAAGAAATCATCTTTTAGAAGAAATCCTAGTTCAAATTATTTTCCTTAACAATTTCATATGGTCCTAGATGTTCTGGGGAGTTCTACCCAGTCATCATTTCTATTTTCTCCACATGCACATCTTCCTGGCCTATAGCAGAATTTGTCTGCAGTGTCTTCCTTCTGCAGAGTATCAAAGACCCCTCACATTCCAGGGGCTCCAGCTGCTGAAGAGAAAGAGATGTAAGTGTGTGCTTCTAACTACTACCTCTCTCTCTCCCACTGCTTGCTCTTGGAACATTGTTTCCTGATTACATCTTTCCTTAATTCTGAGCTCTTTTGCTCAAGGTTAGGACTCTATCACTTCAAGCCACTTCCAGTTTTCAAGTGGTGACTTAAAAACATGGGTCTCACAGATTTTCCTGTCTGGTATGGCTTCAAACTGCAATCCTCAGATCTCAGCCTCCTAAGTAGCTGGGATTACAGGTGTGAGCTACCAGTGCTCATCTTGCTTCTTTTGCTTTTCATGGGGTTTTATTTTTTCTTTCCTCCTTGGATCCCTCTTTACTCTTTATGACCCCAGATTCTTTCTGTGGTTCCCAAGAATACAATGAATGCATCCCACATTGATTTGTAAAGGTGGATCATCCTGGTTTGGTTTTGATATGATAGATACACTGGTAGTAGAGTCGGATGCACTCAAGGTTATTTAAATCCCTAATGTGATTAGCTTCATAATTTTAAAGAAAAGTGAGCCAAACTATAGACAGCACACATCACAACATACAAATGATTCTAAATTTAGCCAAGGAAAATTGTAAGAAAAGAAAGGAGCACTGAGAAGCAGACTGGAAACAGTGGTGATGAGAAATAACTGCTGTTTCCTTGCAGTAAGGGGAATTGCTTCTAAAAAGACAAATCAATGACCAGATGTGCTCCCTAGCCCCTGGGGACCAATCCAAAAAGAGAAGCTTAAGCTTCTCTTAGTGTCCAGATAGGAAGCACCCTCCTAAAGCAAGGGCTTTTATTGTTCAAGGATGATATTGAACCCCTGTCATGTCAGAGCACTTGAAAAGTTTAGAACTCTGATGTCTGCATGAGCGGTTCTGATCTTGTGACTGCGACAAGCTAAACGCTGATGTGTTTCATTCATTCATTATTTTCGATGCACTCCACAGAGTCCAGGTGCCTCATACTCCCTGCCTCCCTTGCCCTTCCAATACCTTTTAAAGATTTTTCTACAGAAATTATTCTTTAAATTCATAGAAACCCAGAAAGACGAAAATAGTCTGAAAGAGAAAGAACAACCAAAAAAAGCCCCCTTTTCCACATATTGTTTCCAAATCTTCAGAGATCATTCACTTGTATTTTCCAAGTTCAGTTTTCTGGAACTCTCTTTGTAGCTTCTCTCTGCAGCTGGAAGCCAGGGAAACAATACACTTTAAGTGGCCTCTATTTATAGAGGCCTGAAAAGAACAAAACAAGATTACCAGAGACTCTTTTGTAAAGCAATTTCATGATGGCTCTTTCTCTGGCATCAGTTTGGAAAATTAAGGTTTTTTGGCTTGATGCAGGTGGGGGGGGGGGGATTGTCCTTTTTTGCAAGCAGAGATTGGCAGCTGACCTCAACAGACAACCATACTTGGTCTCACTGTCAACTGCATACAGGAAATGTGTTTTTCCATACTTAGAAAATGGATGTGTTGCATGATAAGAAATGTGGGAATGGTGCAGGGTAGAGGACTTACTTTCTGAAAGTAAAGGCGGCCGAGCTGGAATATGGAGTTTCTCTTCTTCCCATTCTCTCCTAAAGTATTTGTCTGGATCTAGAAGAAAAGCCGGCTTATTTACCTCAGGTACTTCTTGTAGGGCTCTGATGCTCAAAGACCTAAATGCATCTCCACAAAAGCAAGGTTTAGGGAAGAAGAGGAGAGAAACGGCATTAGTTCCTTGGAAGAAGCTAGCACTCTTCATAGTTAATATTCTCTTTTTAATTTCACCTTCTCATTACTCAGCTGGTACAGCTGCAATGATCAGTAAATCCTCTAAACACAGTTGTTCAAAATAAGTCCAAGGTTCTTTCTATTCAAAGGGACACAGATGAACCCAAGGCTTCCCTGCCGTTTAGTTGGCATTTTGCATTTTGTACTCTTTTATTTGGGCTATTTTCTCTTGAAAGTAGATATTCTACTCTTTTTGAAAAAGCTCCAGTTTCAAAGAAGTGTATCCTTTGTGAAAGGAAAATCATAGCACGCCTCCTCTCCCTTAGTCTATGTTTAACAAAACATCTTGATTTTCACAGGTACATTTTCTTTTTTTTTTTTGGTTTTTCATGTTTTATTTTTAAATTTTATTGACACGATAATGTATAGAGGGGTTACAGTTACATTTGTCAGTTAGTAGGTGCATTACTTCTCACACACTGATACCCCTTCTAATGTTTTTGTCCCCATTTCCCTCCCCTAGCTCACAGGTACATTTTCATTCCCCTATAATGTAAACCATAGCTTTGTGGTTATGACATTTATTATTCACACCACGAAATGATGGGAATCTATTTTAAGCATGCCCTGAGAAGCAGAATCTAGTCTTAAACAAAGTGAAAAGAATTTTTTTTTTTGCTCCATGTGACAGGTAAATAATGAGACAGAAATCGACAAAAGCTGAACTCAAGACATGATTTGTAGTATTGAGACTCCCGTGGATAGAGCAAACAGTCCATCAGCTCGGAGGGGGTGGCTCAGAACCAAGGAAAAGGCTCTCTCCTCCACAACTGCTACAGAGGAGGCAAGTATGGAGTCAAGGGTTCACTAATGCCAATATGCATCAGAATTACCTGAAGCACTTCTTAAAGCAAGGACTACAGCCACGTACTAGTGACTCACACCTGCCATCCTAGCTACTGAGGAGGCCAAGACCTGGAGAATAATAGTTTGAAGCCAGCCCAAGCAGAAAGGTCCATGAACTTCCGTGTTTGATGGCTGAGCAAAAAGCTGAGCTGGAGGAATAGTTTAAGTTCTAGGACATTACTAGCTAAGAAAGCAAACCAAACAAGGATTCAACCCACAATACTGTGACCCTATATTACCACCTCTGGCTTCTGATTTAATAAGGTTAGAAAAGAGGTGAGGAGGGTACTAGAAGTTATATTTTAATGTCTGTAATTCTTGATACTGCCAGGCCAGAGATTACTCTTTGGGATCAACATGCCATATCAAGTTAATGGAGATTTCTTCGTCATTTGTATTATGAGACAGATGAGGCTATTGAGGTTCAGGAGGCTTTGTCACTTGCCTGAGTTATATGGCTGTTAATCAGCAGATTGTGGACTTAAAGACATCATCTCCAAAGTCCTAGCAGTAACATTGATAAAGAAATTGTATGTAGTTCTCCTAATATGCCAGGCACTGGTCAAAGGGCTTTATGTATAATATTTCACAGAGTCCTAAAGAAAGATTTCCTCTAGGGATTAGATTTATCAATGTGCACCAAGTGTTAACAAATTATTCTACTGGGTTTCATTAGAAACTCTTAACATCAGTGCTGGTACTCCATGAAAGTATAAACACCTAGCGGAGAGGAATGGAATAGTGATATATGATATACTAGTGAGTAAAATATTTTTATTAAGGCTTCGGTGTCTACAAGATTTGTTCTCAGCTGTGTTGATCGTTGTCATGCTTCACTGTGATAAAGATATATTTTTGTTTCCACTGTTTTGGTTTTTGTGACCCAAGCTGGTCTCAAATTCTGGAGCTCATTTTTTGATTTGCATTAACTATTATAAATACTGAACTGCACATATAGTTTGGTTTCAGTGCAAATTTTGTAGTGCATAAAATAGGGTTAAACGTATCTATCTTCTCAAAGACTTATTAATGGTAAAAAAAATTCAGTTCCTTTCTTCTAGATTTTTTAAGGCTATAGAATATGAAGGCTATAGAATATAGAATATGAAGAATGTGCATGCATCAGTACTGGGCTTGAGTTCAGACATCATGCCCTTACTTGGTTTTATTTGCTCAAGGCTGGTGCTCTACCACTTGAGCCACACATCCACTTTGACTGGCTTTTTACTGGCTAACTGGAAATAAGCAATTCATGGACTTTACTACCCAGGCTAGCTTGCAATCTCTTGCTGCTCAATTCTCAGCCTCCTGAGAACCACCCAAACCAGGTTCATTATATATTATTTTATCAGTCGTTACCCTCCTATCAAAGAGCCCAACACAACTATCTCCTACCTCTCTGTGATGCAGCACCCTCTGATCAGCCTTTTGGCATCACTCCTTCCTCAGGTCTCATCAGCCTCATCTTGCCACCATTCTACCAGCAAAATTCATCCACAGCTACATTTTTAGATGCCACACAAATGAGAACAGGCACAAAATGGCTTTCTGTGTACCATTTATGTCACTGATATAATGTTCTTCAGTCATCACTTTATATGAGCTTTTCAGGGTTTGATCTTACAGTTGTGACACTCCACTCACCTTTTCTACACACTTGGATGACTCACTCAATTATTAACTCTGTGTCGCACTTTCTTCCCTCATTAAAAAGAGAACTTTATGTTCTGTTCATTAAGGAGTGCATTCCTAACAGATAGAATATATTTTTGCTTAGTCACACCAATCTATACGGAACAATACAATCATACATCTGCAGAGATTACTTACTGGCTGCTTTTGGTGTAATTTCATCACAGTAAAGTTGATCTGCTTTTTTCTTATAGCTGTTTCTTCCCTTATAAGGTATAAGTAAATTGATGTCTACTGATGGCCTGGCATTAGAAGAAAATAGTTCCTGGTTAAATCAAATACTAACCACAGATTGAATTGATACTCTTGGCTAGAGTAAATACATGTCTTATCTTTACCTAAAATATTTCATATCTTTGGATAACATACCTACTATTCCACTGGTGATATAAAGAAATAAGGACTAATGAAATCAAGAGTGCAGTTCAGTTTGACACCAGTGGCTCACACTTGTAATCTCAGCTACTCAGGAAGCTGAGGTCACACTCTCCAAAAGGCTTAGGATAGATTAATTTTTTTTCCAGTCATGGTAGATTTTCTTCCCTCTGAATAAGCTTTATTCTATGATAAGAGCATGTTATTTAGCATATTTAGACTGTGAACTTCTGAGCTTTAAGCTCCTGGGTAGGCAGGATTACAGGTATGAGTCACCAGTGAATGACTCAGATATATTTTCAAAATGTTTCTTTTTCAAATGTTTTGGAAGTCTGAACCTAACACTCCGTGGTGATATCATGGAAAATCTTGTCATTTTTATAAAGTTTTCATGTGTTTATTTTTATAAGTATGCTGGAACAAAGTCTGCCAAATGGCATGACTAAATGTTAACTCTGGTTTTGCTACAGGGATTCCTTCCTTTTGTTCATTCTCAGTTTTCAGCCATTGTGTTTCTCTGTGCCAATTGTTAACCTAGCCTTAAGACTTGGGGTTAGTCTTTTAAATGTTATTTTTATTTATTTCCCCAGAACTGAGACAATATAAGTCTTCACCACCCCCACCTATTTCTCAAACAATAATATTATAAAGTACTTTAATACTTCATATAATACAAATTGATACTATATTTCAAATGTTTTATCAGAATCCTTTCATCTTCACACCTTCAGCTCTAAAACTATAGTTTTGATTATTTTATTTTCCTCAAGTTTCTTGTTTGTTTCAATATTGTATAGCCTGTTCCTCCTTTTCATCCTTTTCATGTATTATCTCTTCATGTAAGCATATCTCAGCTATATTTATACATGTCCCAAATTTGTTTTTACTCTCTTCAGTATTTCTAAATTCTCACTTATTTATTTTTTCACAATTTTCCAAATAGACAGGAACTGGCATAATCCTCTCCTTTAATTGACTAAGCTGATGAGGTCACAGGCACATTCTTTAGAAAGTATTTTCATCTCATTTATTTATTTATATTTTTGTGATTTTATTCATATTGATCAGTATCAGTCCTTTCAACATTTTCATCTATACTCCTATGTACCCACTTCTCTCTTTTTTTCTTCTCTCCCTCCTTCCACACCTCCTCCTCCTCCTTCTTCTTCTTCTCTGTCTTTTTATCATTTTGCATTCATCTATTTGTTTCCCAGTTTGACCACTTCACAGTCATAAGCATGCCAAGGCATCCTTAAAATATCAACATTCATTATTTAATTTTTGTAATATTCATGGCTGTATTTGGGGCAACTAATTAAATCTCTGATAATTTATATACTCATGGAGGCCCAGAAGCAATCTTTCTTTTCATTCTTCTTTATTTTGTAGCATGTACATTGAATTCTTTTTGTTGTTGTTGTCATTGTTGTTGTTTTTGGTCATGGGGCTTGAACTCTGGGACTTGAGCTATTCAGCTCAAGGCTACTGCCTTATCCCTGGAGCCACAGCACCACTTCCATGTTGAACTCTTGACTACATTCTCCTTCCCTCATCTTTATTCTTTTTTAAATTTAACTTTATTGCATTGTCAAGGGGACGTACAGAAGGATTCCAGTTATGTGAATAAGGTAATGAATACACTTCTCATCAAACATTGTCACCCTCTCCCTTGTTTTTCTCCCACTTTTCCTCCCCTCAAGTTAAAAAATTTATTTCCAACTATTGTTTTGTGAGTATTGTTGCTGCACTGGTTCATCCTTTGTCCTTTATCCCACCATTTTGTTGTTCCTCTTCCCTTCCCTTCCCTAATTCAGATAAACATATCTACAATACACAGGGTACCTAAATCAAATACAATGACAACAGGGAATAAGCCATAGGAGGAAATTGAAATGAATAAGATGAATTGATCAAGAAAATGTGTTATATATACAATAAAATTCCATGCTGCCATCAGAAAGAATGATATGGCCTTGTTCATAAGGAAATGGAAAAAAACTTAGGAAAAATTATATTAAGTTAAGTAAGCCAGACCCAAAGAAACATAAACTCCATGGTTTCCCTCATTTGTAATAATTATCATATGTCTAGGTTAGTCCTAGCAGAGGTTCACATTACCTTAATAGCTATGCACATGTGACCATATAAGATGATGCTAAGCAAAATGAAATCCAAGATATGGAAACACGAGATTTTTCTCCATGGCTGTTGTTTTTAATGCACCATGTAGAGTTATTTCCTCTTTTGTTCTTCTACCCTTTTCTCCTTGATCCCACCCCACCCCTTTTGAGAACCTGCCTCCTTTCACTGAACTTTGATTTTGCCTTTTTAAGAAATTATGGTATTTTAGTTCTCCCTTGAATCTTCCATATTTCAGTCAATATATTTTCACACACTCATATGCCACCCAACATGTTTACTTATGAGTTTATAAGCTAAATGTGCAACTTTTGTCTCTCTGGGCCTGATTTACTTCACTTAACATACTTTTTTCCCAAGTCAAGAATGAGAAATTAAAAAGACCTATAATGTCTCTGGTACTGGATGGAAAGCTCAAAGAACATTTCATAGCTGACAGTTCTCTTGTCCTGTGTATTTCCCACACAGGTCCCCAGTCCCTTTCCTGGGGAATTGAGAATTGCCCTTGACAAGTCAAAACTGATGATACATTTTTAGCCATTTTCTTTCAAGTAGTTCAGTCATTCCTAAATGGCATACTTCTGTGTTCTCTCATGGCTGGAAAGGCTTAGATTTACTCCAGTCCAGTTGTTTGAACTAGATAAAAGTAGAACTTTTAAAGAGAACAAACATTTTTTTTTCAGCTTTGTCCTTTTGTAAAAAAAAAAAAAAAACACTATTGTACAATGGAAACAATTTTGTGTCTCTCACTTAGATTTCTCCCACAGCCCAAAGACTCAACTCCACTTTCATTTGTATATGTATCTAATCTGACACAGCCTAGTTCCATTTTAAAGAGATATCTGTGAATTTAAAAATGCATCAGAGGGGAAAAAGGGGTAGATGCATGGAGAGAGGAAGGGTGGGAGGATGCAGTCATAATGGAAAACGTAGACATGTAAAAATGGAGCTCTCAAGACGCAGTGGGTGAGGGTGACTGGGAGAGGCGAGGCTGGAGACAACAATGGAAGGGCTGACACTGACCAAGATGCATGGTACTCAAAAACTCACGGGTTGAATTGAAACCCCTCTGTACAACTACTTAAAGAAAATCATCAAAAAAAATGGGATAAAGGTGAATCACTTCCACCAGGTGGTATTTGTATGTGTGTGTGTGTGTCCCTTGTGTAAAAGGTAGAGAAGATGGATCTGAGGTGAAATCCAGCCCCCAGTGACAGTGTTTGCCTAGCCTATGTGAACAGACAAACCTCTGACAGGGAAGGGTGGGGATCGGCACCAATTCAGTTCTTTCAGGAGAAGGTAGTATAACTGTGCTTGTTTTGAAAATATCATCATGCATTCAAAGAAAGCAAATTCCTTGGGATTGGGATAGTGGGGACTTGAGGTGAAGGAACAGAGCCTCTGCCCAGCAAGCCAGAGGTTTGACCCAGAGTTAAACCCCAGTACCACAAATATGTAGGTAAATAAATTTGTAAAGATAAAAATATGTCAGCACTATTATTCATCAAAGTTGCCAAGGAACGGCAGGAAGTGAAATAAAATGATCTAGAAATTGAGAACAAAGTAAAAAAAAAGCTCAAATTACCAAGCTTTGAGTTTCAGGAAAGGTCAAAATTGGTAAATGACATTTTTATAACTAGAAAATTACAGCCAGACACAAAGCTCATGTGACAGAGCATTTGAAAGCTCAAGGCTCTGAGTTCAAACCCCAGTACTGCAAAAAATCCACAGAGAAAATTACTGCATTGCTGGAACCAGTTTTAATCAGGACCTGACACACCTCCCTTCTGCCCTTCCAGCCTGTGACAGGAAGAGGAAATATGATCTTCCTTCCACCGTGACAGGACTTTATCTCCTCACCACATGGCACAGTGAGGTGGAGAGGGCAGGGAGTGATTTCACCTCAATACAATCTTTCTGTTCTCAACATTTTATGCTTGTACCAGATTCACTACGCTACATTTCCAAATTGAAAATATCCTTCAGCTTGAAAGTACAATGACACTTGACATTTCAACAAGCCACAATTCAAGGAACTGAAAGAACAAATACCGAAGCATAATTGACTGTCACAGATGTTTAAAAGGAGACTTCTTTTTTTTCCTTCTAGTGCCTATCAGCAGATGCCTAAAAAGTCTGGCAGCAGGACTGTTAATTAGAAAGTGAAAATTTCATCCATGGATTCCAGCGTATAGTGTTCCATTCCCTTCATGGCCTAGTTTGCTAGTTTTGAGGTTCTAGTGAGACTCTGAGGTATAGAAACAGGACTGATGACACCAAAGAGAATCGTGAGAAGCATAGTGAGGTTCTTCGCTTCTGGCCTCACCCTCACATTGACCAAAGTGCTTAATGCATTTACCCCAACATCATCATCAGCGGACTGAGACAGCAGGCTAACATCTCATTAATACTTAAAAAAATCATCTGCAAGCTGGGTGCTAGTAGCTCCCATCTATAGTACTTGTTACTCAGAAAACTGACATCTGAGGATTGAAGTTCAAAGCTAGCCCAAGCAGGAAAGTCCATGAGGCTCTCATTTCCAAAAACATATATAGCTATGACTTAAGTAGTAAAGTGCCAGCCTTCAGTGAAAAAGCTCAGGGACAGCACCCAGACCTCAAATTCAGTGGCACACACACACGCACACACACATACACACACCTCACACACACTCACACACACACTATCTGCAGGTAAAAATGTATAGCTGCAGCTACTCTGTCAAGATGGGTAAGGGAAATAGTGGGTCAAGTATTGGTTGTATGGTTGCAAAGTTGTATGGTTTCCCTATGGGCAAAATTGAAGTGAGTTCAAGAGCTTGCAAGAGGAAGTATCAGAAGTATGAGAAGGTGATATGATATTCTAAAGGCCATCACTGTCTTCTGATAGATGTGAGCTGTTGAAGATGAGACACAAGAGATAGCCTACAAATATACTTCTTTGGAAACACGAAAGGCACAGGTGCCTGAGTCAAGCAACCAAAGAATCTTAATCAAGCCAGGTACCAGTAGCTCACAGCTATAATCATACTCAGGAGGCTGAGATATGAGGATCATGGTTTGAAGCCAAGCCAGACAGACAAGTCCATGAGAGCCTTATCTCTTAAACAAGAACAATGTTTCCCCATGTGCTAAGCTAAGGAAGAGCTATGTCAGTAGTTTCCTTCTGCTTTGCTCTCCTTTTATATTCTTCCTGTTTGAGAGAAGGGAAGATG
The DNA here is from genome assembly GCF_031878675.1 of Megascapheus bottae. Classification (NCBI taxonomy): domain Eukaryota; kingdom Metazoa; phylum Chordata; class Mammalia; order Rodentia; family Geomyidae; genus Megascapheus; species Megascapheus bottae. The sequence goes on from NC_143509.1 coordinate 21,661,885, forward strand.
CAAAGATCTTCTATGGTGTCCTAATTCTTCAACATAAAAGCTGCATCATCACCAGTTATATTGTATAAAACTATTTTTGACATTTCCCAGCCCCATTTTTTTCTTATTGGGAATAAAAAAGAAATCAAAATTACCAAAATATTTTCATTCTTCCCTAATTACTAGGTTCAAATGTCTATCTCTAGAAGAATTCTGATTTGGTATTATATGTGCATATTGGGAAGAGTACTTTTTTTAATAAACATTTAACAGTTCTTCATTGAATTAATGATTAATAACCTGCCAAAACACCCAGAGAGTTTCACTGGTAAAAGCTGCAAAACACTGAAGGAACAAATGACACCAATTCTCTACAATCTGTTCCAGAAAACAGAAGCACAGGAACATTTTGTAACTCATTCTGTGAAGCCAGCACAAGTCCATTCCAAAGATAGTTCAACAAAAGAGAAACACAGACCAATCCCTCTTATGCACATGATTGCAAAAATCTGTACCACCGTGCTAGCAAATCCATGTCAAACATGCATAAAAATTATATGCCATAGGTACAGAAGATGAATCCTATGTATACAAGCCTGATTTGCATGAAAATGAATTGATACAATCATTATGTCAATAGGCTGAAGAAGAAATACTTATGATTAGATGAATCAAGCAGAAAAAAATGCATGACAAAACTTCATTCATGATAATGCTCAGAAAATGGGAAAAGAGGAGAACTTACTTGACTTGATAAAGAACATTTTTGTATCAATGTATGTGAATTAATGCACCTTCTATCTGGCAAATATCATGTAACCCTTTTACTAATTACAATAAAAAAAATTTAAAAAAAAGATATACCATTAATACATGTAATTATACCACGTGGCATGCTCACTTGCTAAGATCGAGAACAACAAAAAGATTCTTGCTCTCATGACATCTTGGAAGTCTTAGTTAATGTAACAAAACAAGGAAAGGAAAATTATAAGTGTAGAGATTGGGAAAAGGCAATGACATAATCTGTGTGGAAAATGCTAAAGGATAAACAACAAAAACAAAAAATCTTTGGAACAAATAAGCTATTATGGTAAGGAATCATGATGTAGGACTAATATACAAAAATCACTATCTTTCCTATATAATAACAGGAAACCATTGGAGTTTGGAATTTAAAGCACATCATTTTCATTGCCACCAAAATTGAAATATGATGTATATTCTTCCAAATTGTATGTAAAGTGTCTATTTAGAAAAAGTAAAAACTGTAAGGAAAGAAATTTTAAAAAACACAAATGAAGAGCTACTCATGGGTGGAACAAAATAATATTCTCCATTATTTCCAACTTCACCAATAGATTCAACACAATCCTGACCATTTTTTGTTTGTTTGTTTGTTTTGCCAGTCCTGGGCTTAAGCTCAGGGCCTGAGCACTGTCCTTGGATTTTTCTCAAGGCTAGAGCTCTACCACTTGAGCCTCAGCACCACTTCCGGCTTTTTCTAAGTATGTGATACCAAGAAATCAAACCCGGGTCTTCATGCATGCTAGGCAAGCACTCTACCACTAGGCCAAACTCCCGACCCAATCCTGACCAGTTTTATCAAATGATCTGTGTATCAATAAATTGAAGTTTTTATGAAAATATTTTTTTAAAAACCCAGAATATAAACATAATGTGAAGACTAAAGTAGAGGTAAAAACAAAAAGTACCTGATTTTCTGAAAAACAGCGGTAATCAAGACAGTGTCGTGAGGAAAAGACAAATATAGATGAATAGAATGAAAGAGACCAACACAAATAAATGCTGCAAACTGATTGTTTACAATTGGATTATTCATCATGTGGAAGCAAGCCCTTAATGGTAAGTAGGTAAACAAACTGTGGTACATTCCTGCAATCTAATATTCTTCAACCATGTAAAGAAAATAATTAGCAAATCATTTGCAGATTTTGAGTAATCTGAAAAGTATGTTACTAAGTGATCAAAACTGACCTAATGCTTCACAATATATCACTCTATCTGACATTCTCCAATGTACAAAATTAAGAAGACAGTAAAATATCAATGCATGGTTGCCTAGATGTGAGGTAAATGGAGATGGATAAGTAGAACAAAACACATTTGTAGAACAGTAAAACTATACTGCTACGATACACTCTAGTAGATATACAATATTATACACAATATTACACTCCTGTATAATATTGTATATCTGTAAAAATCAAGAATGAGCAGTAAAGAAAGCTGTGGAGATTGCTTACTAGTAAAAATATTCATATTTATCTATAACCAATGGGCTGTACTAATCCAGGACATTGTGTGGAATGATAGTGGAGAATACAGAGAAGCATTTTATACTTTCTGTGAATTTCTGTCAAAAACTAAGATTATGCAGATGGAGAAATTCCAATGCTGTAGGGGATCATAGTCGCAAAATAAAATGCTTATGCAGGGCATGGTGGCTCATGCCTGTAATCCTAACTTCTCAGGAGGCTGAGACCTGGGGATCAAGGTTCAAAGCCAGCCTGGGCACAAAAGGACCTGAGACTCTTATCTCCAATTAAACTCTAGAAAATAGGAAGTGGGGCTTGGCTCAAGGGTAGGTGTTAGCCTTGGGCTGAAGAGCTCAGGGACATGGCCCAGGCCAAGTTCAAGCCCTATGACCCACAAAATAAATACATACATACATACATACATACATACATACATACATACATACATACAATGCTTGTTTAGTATAGAAGGTAAAATTATGAGAACAAAGGTTAACAAGAACACACAAAATCAATGAAACTGACTGCCATTGAAGAGTAAATGTACTAGAGTCCCAGATTTTGCAGATTGACATGAAACAAAGAAGGGTGAAAATGACACAGAAAGGAAAGAAGCTTTAAGAAGAGTATGTCTAATATTCAAAAATCAAGCTTTGTAAACCTCTTTTTACATAATCTCATGTGCAATTGGCTAAAATTAAAATCTGATAAACATTCTGAGATGATAGAGGATAGATAAAATGGATAGATGATAGGTAGACAGGTAGACAGACAGACAGACAGGTACATAGGCTAGGCACGGCAGTACATGCCTATATTCATATATATTCATATATGGGACAGGAGGATTGAGAGTTCAAGGGCAGCCTGAGATACATAGCAAAACCTTATCTCAAACAGAAAAAATTACATAAATGAAGTCAATGATTCAAGAAATAAAATTAGATATGACTCAGAGATCACATGTCCCTAGTGAGACACCCTCTTATTTACTTACAAACTCCCTTTCAACCAAATTAAGAGAAATACTTGAAACAGCCTTTGAATATCCACAAAGCAAGAAAGAAGGTCTGGGCCAAATTTACATCTAATTGATGGAGGCTCCTGTTGATAACTGAATAATACTTCAAATTACTTACGTGTGCGGTGGGTCATCTTCTGTTTTTATGCTGGGTAGACAGTAGTCACTTAGGTCTGCAAGTGGATCCTCTTTAGACAAAGGTTTTTCTTTCATGTTTTCCTCTTGTATCTCACTTTCCATTAAATCCATATTTGTTTTAGGAGGAGTAAGACAGCTTTCAATATGCCAATGTTTTCCCTGAAAAAAATTCGAGTTTATTTTTATAAAATTTACTTCTACAATTTATTTTCCCTTGGTTTTTGTTAGAATATATAGTTGTTTTGTTTTCTTGGTGATGACTGTTAGGATTGACCTTGCCATACTACTCACAGGTATGTATCCTTACAATTTTAAGTCAAAGCTGGGTGCAGTGGCTACTCAGGAGGCTGAGACCTGAGGGTCAAGGTTCAAAGCCAGCCCAGGGCACAAAAGGATCTGAGACTCTTATCTCCCATTAACCTCTAGAAAATGGAGAGTGGGGCTTGGCTCTAGGATAGGGTGGTCGCCTTGAGCTGAAGAGCTCGGGGACAGTGCCCAGGCTGAGTTCAAGCCCCACGACCCAGCAAAAACAAAAAAAAAGAATTTTAAATCAATATAAAAGAGACACCACACCATCATATTTATCATAGTCTATCCACAATAACTAAGCTGCCAAATCAGCCTAGTTTACCAATAACAAATCAGTGGATAAAGAAATTATAATATTTACATATCATAGGTTATCACTCAACTATAAAGAATAATGAAGTATTGTCATTTTCTGAAAAATGAACAGAACAAGTCCTTGGTTGGTTGCCCAAACTATATCAAGCTCTTAAATGCCAAATATCCCATGTTTTCCTTTATCTGTGGAAACTAGACTTGAAAGGAGGAGGAAGAAGAACCGAACAGGAATGTAAAATCATGAAACATAAAAAACACTAAAAAATAGGGTAAGGGGGGAGTGTTAAGGGAATATGCTAGTGAATATAAATTTGTTCAAAGTATACTGTACACACAATGGAATTGTCACAATGAAACCCCATTGTACTATTAATGTAATCTAACAAAAATAGAAGATAATAAAAATAATATTTCAAAATTGTATGTATTGAAACATGAATCATATGTAATGCATATTTTCCTATATCTGCATTTAATAAATGTAGACAATGAGAAGTGGCATAAGCCAGAAAGAATAAGCTGCAAAAGATTTTTTAGTTCTACTTTAAAATCTTAAATAGCAAGATGTATGTTTACTAAAATCAAAACAAACCTTTATTAAATAATTACCATAACTTTTCTCTACAACTACTTTCTTGGCATCCTATTTCCTAAAATATCCTGAAAACGAAACTCTCCAATTATAGATTTTGTTATAAAAATGTGCTATATAATCATTTTAAGAATTTGCCTACACAGCTCTACATATATCCATCTAGTCTCCCTGTTAACATTTTGTTCCATATTTTAAATGCAAGATCAATTCCTTGTCATATATCATTCATGTATACACAGGGTTGTACCACAGGACACAACCTTTGTGATATGAACGAAACATAAGGCATCCTGGGTATAGATGATTAGATTACAGACTGATCAGTGATGTCCTAAAGCTTTACAAAATGAAATATTTATCAGAGTCAAGGGGGAAAATACATGTCAACAAATGAATTGAATGACATACACAATAACAAGTAGCAAAAGAAACTCAGCCTTTTGTTGACACCCACCAGAGGACAAGAGAAACATCCTGAGTCCCAGGAAACTCAGCTGATGGAAACAAGGTTATTATGGTGTAGGAAACCCAACAAGACTGGTATCTGAAAGATGGTACCCAATATGTGTGAAGATGATGCTAAAGTGTTAAGACTTAGCATCTAGAGGAAGGTGTTAGGGGAATGAGGTTAGTGGCCCTCAGAAGGGATTCTGTACTGGGTTATTTCCCATAAGAACAACCTTGGCCCTTCCCAACTCTTCTTCCTCCTGCCCTACCATCTCCCACTCTTCCACCCTCCCATCACTGAGATGCCAACTTCCCTGCTGGTGCAGCCTAAAGCATCTTGCCAGTGTGGGCCATGGCATCAGATGTCATTTATGAATAGGAAATTGCTTCATGCAGGAGCCAAAGATTCCCTGGGAGAATGAAATCAAGATCATTCATGACCTCTTTGGTAAGATCAATCACATTTTAAACACTGGCGGAATAGATACAGCCATTCCAAACCACTACATCAGTTGAATGAGGAGTCAGCATTACAAGACTGCCCAACAGGACAGAATTTAGAGTTGGAAGAAGACTCAAGAAAATTCAGGCGTCATCTACTTTCTTCTTATCCCACAAACATTTGACAGTTTCTTTGAATAACTGTGTATTCATGGAAAAATATTCTCACCCCTTTTCTGCCAGTTCTAGAAATAGGCATGCTAGAACACTTTAAAAAAACTAACTTGAAAGCTAGCTGAAGATCAAAAGCTATGATTCAAGTGATTGAAAGGGAGTTAAAAAAATCTTTTATGAACTACATGACATCATATTATATTGACTCTCAAACACTTTAACAGGATTGCACAAAATTAAGTCTTAATATAAGAAAATAAAATATATTATTGCATCTCCCCTCATGTTTTTATATCTACTAGATCAGTATTGATTCAACTGAAATATGTATGCTACATTTAAACGTCAGAAAATAATTCCTATTATCTTTCCTTTTCTTACCTTACCTTCTCTCATCTTTCCTCCTTTTGCTTCCCTTCTTTTCCTTGTCCTACCTTCTCCTCCCCTCCTTTCCCCTTCTCTTCCCTTTCTTTCTGTTGTCCTTTCCCTCTTCTCTTCCCTTCTCTCTTGAGACAAATAGCATCCCATCTTCAAGGCACTTTAATTTATGGAAAAGGAAAAGGGACTCCTTCAAAAGAAATCTTAAGCAGAAGGGATGAGAAAACTCAGACGTCCTTATGTTTACCATCATTTGCCACCATTTTTAAAATTGACCCAGTTCTAGTGGCTCTTTTTCTGTCTTAAACAACCAAAAAGGACATAGGATATATGAATTTGTGCAGGTTTAGAAGGACTGAGGTCCTAGCAAGAGCAATAAGGCAAGAGAAAAAAAAAGAGGGTTCCAAAAAATGAATCAAGTAATATTACCTCTCTTTGCAGATGACATGATCCTGCATTTAAAGAACCCTATAGATTTCTCCCCCAATTTACTTGAGCAGGTCCTAAACTTTGGCAAAGTAGCAGATTATGAAATCGACCCATAAAAATCCGTAGCATTTCTGTGTGCCAACAATGAGAAAAGTGGAAACTGAAATTAGGAAAGCAACCTTCACTTGTTATAGACTCAAAAAAAGTAAAGAAGAAAAAGAAAAACTAGGAATTAACCATAGATGTGAACGATCTCTATTGTGAAAACTTTAAAAATCTGAAATATTAAAAATCTAAAAGATTATATAGATCAAAATATATCTATGACATACAAAGTCTCAGCTTAATTTTAATTCTGTTCTAAAATTTATGTGCCAGTGATTGCATAGAGAGATTCCCTTCTTCAATACTTGTTTGCTAAACACGGCACTTGAAATATGATCTAAAAAATCAGTGTTAATAAAATTTTTTAATAAAAAAATCTGAAAAAAGAAATTGAAGCAGATCTAAGGACATAGACAAATCTTCCATGCTCCTGAATTAAACCAATTAACATCATGAAAATGGCAGTACTGTTCAAAGCAATTTACAAATTCTACACAATCAAGACATTCGCCAATGAAATAGAGAAAGCAATCCAAAGCTTCATTTGGAATAACAAAAGACCCTAAATAGCAAAAATAATCCTTAGCAAGAAGAACAGCATTAAAGTAGTATCAATACAAACTTCAAACTCTATTACAAAGCCATAGTAATGAAAACAACTTGATATTGACACAGGAACAGGCTTGAGGACCAATAAAAAGCCCAAAAGAACCCACAGGCCTATAGCTACCTAATATTCGATAAGGGAGCCACAGATGAAGGATGGAAAAAAGACAGCCTCTTCAACAAATGATGCGGGCAGAACTGGCTGTGCACATGCAGAAAACTGAAGCTACATCCTTATATATCACCCTGCAACAGAATCAGTTCTAAGTGGACCAAAGACTACAATGTAAGGCCAGGTACCATAAAAACATGACAGGAAGGGATAGCAGAAACACTAGAGCTCCTAGGCATAGGTTGAAACTTCCTAAGTAAGGATATAGAATCCTAATGAATCAAAAGACTGGATAAATGGGATTGCATCAAGCTGAAGAGATTCTGCATGGCAAAGGATACAGCTAGCAAGATACCTAGAAAGCCCACAGAATGGGAAAAAAAGGTCTTTATTAGCAATGCATCAGACAAGAACATTATATCTAAAATATACTTAGACCTCAAAAAAGTAAGAGCCACAAAAAAAAAAAAATCCTCGCCGGGTGTAATCCTAGCCATTCAGGAGCCTGAGATCTGAGGATTGAAGTTCACAGCCAGCTTGGGCACAAGAAACCTGAGATTCTTATCTTGAATTAATCACTAGAAAATGGGAGATGGGACAGTGACTCAAGAGGTAGGGCTGTAGCCTTAATATATATAATATATAATATAATATATTGTAATATATTATCATATATGTATATATATACTCAAAGAAACAACAAGGCAATTACTAAATAGGCTAAAGAGTTAAAGAGAGACTTCTCCAAAGAAGAATTTAGAATGACCAATAGACACATAAAGAAATTCTCAGCATCACTGGCCATAAAAGAAATGCAAATCAAAACACATTAAGATTTCACCTTATCCCAATTAAAATAGCCATTATCAAGAAAACTAAGGATAACAGATGGCTGGGATATGGCCAGAAGTGAATGCTGCTACACTATTGGTGGGAATGTAAACTTGTTCAACCACTCTGGAAAGTAGTATGGCAACTTCTGAAAAGACTGACCAAAAAGCCTCCCTGTGACCCAGCAATCCCACTCCTGGACATTTATCCAATAGACCAACAAACCAGTCCATAATAAAGCTACCAGCACAACCATATTTATTGCAGCATTGTTTTCCATAGCCAAACTATGGAATCAACCCAGATGCCCCTCAATAGATGAACAGATTTAAAACATGTGATATACATACAGAATGTAATTCTACACTTCTATCAGAAAAAAATGACAGTATACCATTTGTAAGGAGATGGAAAGACTTGGTAAAAACATAGTAAATGAAGTAAAGACAAACCCAAAGAAACATAGGTTGCATGGTTTTCTTCATATCTTGTGTATATATGTGTATATATTTTTTCTTTTACCATACAGTGTGTTTACTTGTATATAGGCACATTATGGTTGTTTTCATATCTTGTAACTATAATGAAAACAACTTGGTACTGGCACAGGAATAGGCTTGAGGACCAATAGAAAGCCCAAAAGGACCCACAGGCCTATAGCTACCTAATATTCGATGAGGGAGCCACAGACGAAGGATAGAAAAAAGACAGCCTCTTCAACAAATGATGTGGGCAGAACTGGCTGTGCACATGCAGAAAACTGAAGCTAGATCTGTGAATATTACCCTGCAGCAGAATCAGTTCTAAGTGGACCAAAGACTACAATGTAAGGCCAGGTACCATAAAAATATGACAGGTAACATCTGGATGCTTGGACTTCTTCACTTACCAGAAGCAGGCTTTCAACTTCTATTCGATTTCAATTACTAAGCCCGAGCCACCCCTCTCACTCACCACACAGCAACCCACTCAGCCTCTGCTCTTCTTTGTCAGAAAAGTCTGATGTTTGCCTTACTTCACTCATAGAGCTCATGAGCAGTACAGGATATCTCCAAGTTGCTCAGCCTTACATGCGTCCATCTTCCCAGATGTTCTGACTTCCCTCAACCCAAGGGTTGCACAGAATTTTTTCCATACGCGTGGAATGCAATTAAAACCTCTAGTTACTGAAAGGCACCAAAGCAGGTGGGGACACAGAGGGGATTTGACTTAAACCCACTCCACCACCATGTTTGAATTCTACTGGCTAAAACTACACAGACATATACTATCTGCTTAGAACAAAAGGAACTTGGGTAGTTTTCGAGAAAACAAAAGTGTGAAAAAAATCCCATACAATATGAGATAATGAACATTTTCTTTCTTCCATCCCCTTCACTTCACAATTTATTTCACAGGAACAAATCTGAGCTTAATTTCCTGTGAGGAAGGGATGAGATATGAAGTGGGTACCAGTGAGTTGAAAGTCCAGCTCTGCCATGGAGACCATCTACCCAGGAAAGTTACTCAACTTCTTCATAACTCTGGTTCATCATCTCAACATAGAAATAATGTGTGTCCCCCTTCTCAGACTGAGAAATTGTGGGAATCTCATGCAAAGATCTTAACTCATGCAGATTCATGGGGTCGGGGGGCAGAACTCCACAGATATTACCCGTCATTAATTTGGCAGAAGCAAATGACCAAGAAGATTTCAACTTGCAAGATTCTACATTTGATTATTACTGATACTTAAAACATGGCTTCTAGGCACTGGTGACTCACAGCTACTCTAAACCCTATCTCTAAAAGAACAAACTGATCATGGCAGCACGCGCTACTCAGGAAAGGTTGGTTTGAAGGCCAGGGTTCAAAGCCAGACCAGGAAAGTCTATGAGGCTCTTATCTTTAATTAACCACTCAAAAGCAGGAAGTACAGATGGAGCTTAAGTGGTAGAGTGATAGCCTTAAGCAAATAAAAGAGCAATTCCCAGGCTCAGTACCAATAATTGATGATGATGATGATGACAATGATGATGATGATGATAATGATGAAGATGATGGTGATTGATGATGGTGATGATGATGTTTGACCATGTAGCTTTATCCACATGGCATTTCACTAAATTTTGAAATGGAAGGAATTCATTTCCTTTCAGAGAAAAAAAAATCCTTCTCCAAAATCCTAAACTATTTTGGGTTGAGCACGTCCACCATATTTCTGTTTACCTGGAGGAGCCATCAGGATGGAAGCCTCTGAACATTCCACAGATGATGAGATCCAAGCAGAAAGCAGCCTAAGCTCATGGGAAATGTCCAGCAAACCACAGAACAATAAAGAAGCCATATTTCTACCTGACCAAAGATGAGGACAGGTGCCTCCCTTCCAAGGCCTGTCACACAGACAGTGCAGTCCGCAGAAGAAGACACAATTAGCACGCAGCCACCGACCTCGCATAGCTCTACCGAGCTTATTCTGTCCTCGTGAGGTTGCCACGATCTTATCAGAGGTGGCGTCTGTGTGATTTTATTCTTACTGGGATGAAGACAGTACTCCTGAGGGGAAAGAAATATCAAGATTGTAAAATCCCACGTAGGAAAGCGACTGCAATGATGTAACAAAAAGACAGAAATGAAAAAGATGTACGCTGACACTCATTCATCTGTGATCCAAATGCAAAAGAGAATTTATGGTAACAGGGGTTACAGATATGGAATTAACCTTTTATTTCCTTTTTTAAGTCCTTCCTGGAGGTGTAGATGGGAACATTCTAGTTTTAAGCCAGCTCAGAAATGTAAAGATGGTAAGAGACACTATCTGCAAAATACAAGCTGAGCATGGCAACACACAGCTGTAATGTCATTACGCAGGAGGAAGAGATAGGAAGAGCATGGATTGTGACCTTCTTACTGACTTTACTGACCTTGGAAGTGGAAAGAAGGATGAGGGAGGAAAGGGAGATGAGAAGAAGATAAGTAAACAGTAATGTTAAGGGTTTTTTTAATAAAATAAACATGAATTTTGCCACGTAGAGACTGAAATACTATAAAATTTATAATGCTCTTTGAAAATTGAGCAAAAATACAGTGATTTACTAAATAAACTAATTGAGAATGGCAGCAATGTTAGATGAAGAGCTAGTAGCCTAAATTATATTTTCCTTCTAATTTCAAATGAAGCTATCATAACTATTTACATTCAATTAATGCTGTAGTATCTAACTGCATTCCTACATTTGCTGCCTGATTTGACTACCTATTAATATGTTTTGCATTTAGGACTATTCTGGATTTCTCTAGCAATTATTTAAAAGAAATGTCTGCTCAAAACTTATAAATGCTCTGGTGAAGATATGCAAGCCAGACTATTTCTTCCTCTATCTAGAAAACAGAGAAGGCCTGATTTATACAAACAGATACAATCTTATCAGAGAAGCAAGAAAAAAATAATAATGAGGATAATATGAGAACTTTTTCAATTTACCTCTATATTCCAGATTTTCAGCCTTCCATCAGTGGTGCCTGTGGTAAGGTATTTGTTCCATTTGTCAATAGACATAATAATGGATCCACTTCCACTATGAGCCAAAAATTCAGCCAGAAGTTGTTTCTTAAATGTATTCCAGAATCTCACAAAGCCAGATCCTCCACAAGATACCAAATTGGCTCCTTCTAACAAGGAAGGAAAAAAATTTGGAAACTCTAACGACAAATTCCAGAAACAATTTCCTCATGTGACTTGGCCTATGAAATTAAAAATATCATGCTGGCCAAGTGAGTAACACTGCAATCTACTTCTGTCACTGAAGAATCATGCATTGATGATAACTATGTATCAACTCCCTAGGCTGCATGGAATGACAATGTGTAAGATATAACATGAAATTTAGAGATGTCCCCACCTCATTCATTATACTTGCTATCTGGGATTTTGTTTGTTCTGTTTTGTTGGTCATGGAGCTTGAACTCAGGGCCTGGGCACTTTTTTCACAGAACTTTTTCCACTCAGGGCTAGAGTTCTGCCCTTTTGAGCCACAGTACCATTTCCAAATTCCTAGTAGTTAACTGGAGGCAAAAGTCTCATGGATTTTCCTGCCTGGGGTGGCTTTAAACCTCCATCTTCAGATCTCAGCCTCTTGAGTAGCTAGAATTACCAGTGCCTGGCTGGTTTTTTTATGTGTGGTTTTTTTTAAGCTAGAAGGAATTAGTTTATTCCTTCAAAAAATGTTTTATGAAGTATTACTTTTCTTCCTTGCTAACATATTTTTGGACATACACACAAACAAGTGAAAACTTTTATGCCCAAATTAAGATTCGGACATGTGATAATAGAATAGCTATAGATTGTTTTGCTGAGCGACATATTTTCAACCCTGCTTCTGTATTTTGTTTTTTAAACTTTTCATTGGGATTTTACTGTAAGCCTTATTAGACTTCATTTTATTACTAGACCGAGAACTGACCTTTGTGCTTTCCATTTTGATATGCTTTGTAAAAACACTTTACCTAAATGATTCTATCCCTGTTATTTGATAAACCTATAGATGACTTTTTAATTTACTTCACAAATGTCTCGACGATTAGCAATCATTTCTGTTTAAGGTAGAAGTCATGGCATATAGCTGCATGTGTGGAAACAATTTGGGAATACTAATAACATTAGGAAGAATTAGTGTAGAGGAAATGAGAGGCATTTGAGCATAATGACTCATATTGTGAGTACAAAATGAGTTCAAGAAAATAGAAAATTTTACAATCAAACTGTTACAAGTCTATTTAAATAGCCCATAATGTTTCTAAAGCAAATGGAGGTGTACCTTTACTGATGACAAATATTTTCAAGTGGCTGTATCATGTAGATTTTCCTTTTGCTAGTTAAACATGGGAAAGTGAATATGGAAAACATGGTTCATATACTTTCATTTCTTTTATTTGAATGTATTATCCATATGCCGAGATCTCTAATGTGAAGATAGAATAATATTAAATCTTAAAATACAAGTCAGTTGGAAGTTCCTACAAAATGTATTCATATGTGTGAGTGTGTGTATGGCGTGTGTGTGTGTGTGTGTGTGTGTGTGTGTGTGTGTGTATGCTGGGGCTTGAACTCAGGGCCTCATGCTTTTCCCTAGCTTTTTATTCAAGGCTATTCTTCTGCTATTTGAGCCACATCTCTATGTCCAGACTTGTTGGTCTGGACTGGCTTCAAACCTTGATTTTCAGATTTCAGCCTCCTAAATATCTATGATTACAGACATGAGCCCCACAAGTGGCCAGCCAATATGCAATATTCTTGAACATAGGTTTTTATTGGAGGGAACATGCAGGTTACATCAACATTACACTAATGCAGTAGTTGTAAACTTTTTACACTAAAGCTTAATTCATCTATACAATAAGAAATCATTACAGTAAGTCCTACAGTCACACTGTTAGAATATATCACAACGAAGGATCAAATCAGGACCCTGACTTACTATAGAAATCATGTATAACTGATAAAGATACACAGACCATTGCACAAGCAACATCCAAGACAGACACCTCTGAGCTCTTGTTCAGGGACCAGCAGTTATTTCAAAGCTTGCCACTGTCTCTAATCTGCAGGCTCTTCAATATCTCCCACTGGCCCATTTTGAGAACAAGTGCCAGTAGTGCCTCCCTCAGTTTCTATCATTTTTCTATATGTGGACCTGAGATCTAAATCATATATTTGCAGCAAGTACCCAGCTATGTTCTCTAACCTACTAAAACTCACCTCTGTCAAGACAGGAACACCAATTTTCAGTTGTTTCTCATAGCGAACATTTGTTAAAATTCTGCTCACTGTGTTCTTGACATCTATAACCCCAGGTAAATTATCAGTCAGAGGCAATCTGTCTCCTGCCCCTTCTCCTCCACCTTAGTCTCCTGTCGTAAGACCCGAGGCCTCTCATAAAACAAGATTGGCCTGAGAGACACCTGAAGTCAAATGCTACAAGACCTAGATAGAAATAGATTCAACTTTATTCTTTCCTCTCCCAGTCAGGCAAAAAAAAAATCCATCTAGGGTTTTACCTGTGGTGGCAATGTTTTTCCTGGATTCAAGGAAGCAAAGCCTTGTCACTGCATTCCTGCCCTCCATGTCCCCCTCAAAGTTTGGGGGAGTCTGGTTTGCCATGGAATGGATGAAGCAGCTACTATCAGTACCAAGGAGCTTTTGAGGATCTTTATCTGTGATAAAGACAAAGTCAGGTGTCTTATGGAGAGAGTCGTTTGCTGTGTACACTTCATCCTGAGCCAAGTGGACCAATCCCACAGAAGCTGGGCAGACTCCTTCCAGCAGAACTCCTACTCTCCAAGTCTTCCTAACCTCCAATTTGAAGGACAGTCTATTTTATTTTTTTCTTTCATATCCCCATACACACTTCCTTGGCATAAATTAAGAAGGATGTCACATCATATTTACTGCTAATAGCACAGAGATTGCAATATGCTCAAGAAGAATATGCTCTTAATACTATGGCCAGAGCCAGGAGTTTGGCCTAGTGGTAGAGTGCTTGCCGAGCATGTACAAAGACCACAGTTTGATTTCTTGGTACCACATACTTAGAAAAAAGCCAGAAGTGGTGCTGTGGCTAAAGTGGTAGAGCTCTAGCCTTAAGAAAGCCCAAAGACAGTGCTCAGGCTCTGAGTTCAATCCTCAGAACTAGCAAAAAAAAAATGCTATGGCCTTTTCAGCTTCTGACTCAATAGTGCTAGTCTTGCAAACACAGCAATAAGCATGAAACCTAATGGTAATTTCTATGTATTTATATGTTCATGTTTTAGAAGTTCTGTTTTAAGTGAATTATTCTGGAAATATGATCATGAATATGAACTATGATTATTTCTATGTGCTTATATGGTCTTTTTTCTTTAAGAAATGCTGTATGGGGACGGGAGTTTGGCCTAGTGGTAGAGTGCATGCCTAGCATGTACAAAGACCAGAGTTTGATTTCTTGGTACCACATACATAGAAAAAAGCCGGAAGTGGTGCTGAGGCTCAAGTGGTAGAGCTCTAGCCTTGAGAAAGCCCAAGGATAGTGCACAGGCCCTGAGCTCAAGCCCAGGATTGGCAAAAAAAAAAAAAAAAAGAAAGAAAGAAATGCTGTTTGTTAATGGGTTATTCTCAGGAGGAAGAAGACATTCTTAACAGTGCTTTGAATCTCTGTTGGTCTTAGCCAAAACACACTAATGAAAAGTGAGATTATTCATCTCAAAATCTATGAACATTTTGACCAAAATTATGAAAACTAACTAAGAGATAGCTTCAAACTTTCCAAGTAAGAAATCTCTAGCAGTACTCATTCGGTATTTTTGAAATTCGGAATTGTTTGAGTTTCTTGCTTCTTTATTTCTTTAATGTTATCACAAGTTGGTCACTGCACAAGTGCATAGCACTTTCTCAAAGGCCACTACAGAAAGAGGAAGAAGGATTTGAGCTAAATCTCAGTGGTTAACTTTTTGTACAAGAAACAGGTCAGAGCTTTGTGCTGGCACACAAGTAATCCCTTCAACTCTTAAATTGGTTTTCTTACTCTCAATAAATCTCTTCTTTGGCTTTTATCTCTCTCTTCCCCCACCCTGCAAACACACACACACACACACACACACACACACACACACACACACACACACATCTGATGGCTATTGCTTTTCTAAGGCTGGGAATTCATTTCTTGAGAGTTCATCCAATTAAGACAACAGACTCTGGCTTCCTTGTGGCAACAATATAGTCATTACTCAAATAAATTAGTCTAAGCAAAAGCCTTTTCAGACTCCAAAAAAAAGAGCTAAACTAAAACTGTGAGACTGTGAGATGCAATTGTCAACACAGTTTGCTTAAATAGAAAATATTCATATGCTCTGTTACACTCCCCTAAAATACAATACAGTCCTTGCCTGATGTCCCTCACAGGATTCTGAAGCAAGGAATAATTTAATATTGCCAGGTGGTGGCATAATATTTAATTCCAGCTTTAGATCGAGTCTGAACAACCCATAGAGAAAACACACAGCCTTTCTACCAAAGGATACCCAAGGCTCCCTCCAAAGCAATTTGGCAAGATATATTGGCTAAAACTAAACGAGATCAAAACAAGAGGCCTGTTTAGTGCTATCAGTAATACAGGAATGCTGAGGCAGCAGAAGCAGAAGAAATGGCAAGCATGGAGAATTTGCTAAGCCAAATAAATCTCCAGTTCTTTGCAGTCAGTGACAAGGAAACAATATCACTAGTCCTTTGCACATATATCCAATCATGTATAATTTATGAAGCAAACTGCACCGGATCCATGCATAAATAGCGAGGTCTACTGCGGTCTGACTCAGGCTCCATTATTTTCATTTTAAACCTGCACTCACCTAATTTGGAGCTGAGCTGTCTCTGGTAATCAGGATGAAGGACATGGTAAGCATTCTCTGTGCTATTATTCCACAGAATGATTTCTCCATCGTAACTTCCTACATGAGCCAGGGTAAAGAATATACACTGTCAAAAGAAGAGCTAGAAAACGCATACACTAGCAAGCAGAGGAAATCATTGCCAATATGTCTTACACAGTCAGGTGCCCAAGCAAGGCTGTTTTCTATATCTTGGTGATATAGACACCAGTAACCAATAGTTTTGTTACGTTTAGATCCACAATCCTGACAGTAACCTCTGTAGCATATGTGTGGAAATAACAGTTATCACCTTTCATTTTAAAGTCATAAAGTCTTCAGAAATAAAGATCCTACAGTTAACTTACCTTGAGGTCCATGTTCTGCTATTTGTTTGCTGCAGATGCCTGTGCATGATATTTAACTTTACTTGATGTCATAATTTCCTCCTCTGTAAAACTGGCTTAATAACTGTATTTATCTCTGAGGGTCATTCCGAAACTGGAATGGATTTCGAATGGTGCTGTGCACAGTGTTAGTGCTGAAAAATGTTCATTGTCATCATGATCTTATTAGGAAGAAGAAGCAAATTTAGTTCTAGACTTCTCTTCCTTGCATTATTTGTGTGTGTGTGCAGGTGTGTGTGTTTTCATTCCTTCTCTCTTGTATTTTTCATTGAACATTATTGTGTCCAATCAATCCTTAAACTCTCCCTACATAAAGCACTTTTTTCCTGCTCTACTCAGAGAATAAAGACCAAATCGTGAGGTTGTAACTAAGTCTGTCCTGTAGAAGAAGAATAAAAAAATCCATCATGTCTGGCCTCTGTAGCTAAACAGATAAGCTCCCTACTAAGCACAGCCTCAATTGTAAGTGTAGAGTCAAAAAAGAAGAGAAGGAAATGATGTACTTAGGGCACTTTTCTGGGATTTGGAGCAAAGGAAGAGCCCACTAAAGTCTATATTCTCCTAAAGAAAGCAGCACGTGTAACTCAGAAACTGGCTACAAGGGTGGAGTTTAATGTCTACGGGATCATTGCTCACTATGAGTTTGAAATGATTTATTTGTACAGTGCTTGAACAAATGTCTTCACATAGAGCTAACAGCATTGGAGGTTACCAGTACAATGAAACACTACAACACCTTCACAATAATGGCCACACAGCGATTACTGTCTCCACCAGATTCCAGGGGGATGGAAGTCCAAAGCTATAAAGAAAAAATTCAGCTACAGAACTGGTCTTATTAGAAAGCTATAGAGTAATTTCTTAAAAAAAAGTGGAAACCGGGCCGGGAGTTTGGCCTAGTGGTAGAGTGCCTCCCTAGCATGCACGACGACCCAGGTTCAATTCCTCGGTACCACATAGAAAAAGCCAGAAGTGGTGCGGTGGCTCAGAGTAGAACACTAGCCTTGAGGAAAGTCCAAGGACAGTGCTCAGGTCCTGAACTCACGCCCAGGACTGGCAAAAAAAACAAAAAACAAAAAACAAAACAAAAAAAAAAGTGGAAACTTAAATGCACATAAATCAATGAACATACCATAGTAAAAATTAGTAGATAGGTCTTTCCCTGTACCTTTTTATTTCACTTAATTGATGATGTTCTTGGTGGCTCTATTAAAAAACAATCCAGAATGTCAAGATAGGAACTTTCGAATGCCATAAAGACTTTCACAAAGACTTTCAGAATAGAATCTATCTTTTGAATATTTTCCTTCACCAGAGATTGATCAGGAGGATAATGAATACTTTCCTAAATTTCATCAAAGGTATTCGAGGATGAATTGCTTTTGTAGACATTTGTATAAAAACAGCTCTTCATTGGATATTATTGTAGCTAATGGGTTAATACGAACCAGTATTAAACATCTCAGGGCTATCACAAGAGGATTTGTACCCAGCAGGTGTGAGGCTTCTCTTGGAAAATATAAACAATATAAATATCTGTCAATGAACTAAGTGTGCCCTTACATGTGTAGTGTGTCCTTTTTAAAACCAATATAAATGGAAATTATTATCAGTCAGACAAAACCACGATCTACAATTTAACTCAAACAGCTTTATGTCATGACTAGTGGTAGTGCAAGGGTGTGAAACCATAGCGCCAGGACTGGAGCTGATGATTTGATCTCAGGACTATGGCCCTAGAAATAAGGATCAAAGGGAGCCTGATGTATACATGAGTGCTTCTGAAAATCCCTTCATGCTGCAGTTAAGGAAAATCTTTTGTTAAAAGTGACCCATTGCAAAGCAAACTGTCTCCAACCAATTTTACAGTGAGAGTTCAATTTACCCGTAGCAAGAGTTTGAGGAGGTAAAAATGCAGCACACAAGACCTCATCATGGTGTTTTGTTCCTCCTTTCCATTCTTCACTTGGGATGGAAAACTGATTGAAGTTCTGCCGTCGGAACACAGTAATAGCACTAAGGAAATGTAGAGTTTAACTGAATTTAAAATTGGTATAGTTATGGAGTAGCCATTATTCACTTGACTAGCATGATTTCAGAAATTTGAAAAAATATGCTGTCCAAATGATATCACCACTTGTCATCCAGAATAACCAGATTCCCACTTTCCACTCACTCTCCATTAATTTTCCTCAATAAATTATAAATATTAAATATCACAACATTAATTGTTCTTTCACAACTGCTAATACCAAGCCTACTGTATTTACTTATCAGCTTATCATCTATTTCCAAGATCCTACAGCAAAGTTAACCATCATGGGCATTATCAAACTTGCAAAGACTTCATGGAGACAATAACAACATGTAATATGTAACATATCAATATATGATAAAAAGTAAATATTTTCCAAAACAGGCTAAATAGTATTCCTCTATTTAATAAGAATAACCAATGATTTTGCTACAAATATTACCTCAATTCCACTGAGGCTTTAATAGGATGCTACAAGTAATTTGACATTCTAAAATTACAGTATAATTTCAGAATAACATCATATGTATATAGTTTTTCACTTTTTTCTACATATTGGTATCTTTGGTTAAAGACATTACTCCTTAAGGACAGAGAAGATGAAACAGATCAAGCCCTTTATGTCTAATGTCTTTTTTTCATTTCTTTCTTTTTATTGTTGAGGGAACATTAGAGAGGTTACAGTTATATTTGTCAGATAGTGGGTGCATTACTTCTTGAACACTGATACCCCTTCCCATGTTTTTCTCCCAGTTACCCCATCCCACTGCATCCCAATCATCTTGTGTTACCCCTTCCCTTTCCTATTTCAAATAAACAAATAAATGTATATAGATTATACCAGGTAACAAAGTCATATATAGTAACAACATTAGATAAGCCATAAAGGGTAAAAAGAGAAAAGAAATAACTTCACATAACATATTAAGAACAGCAATCACAAAGACGAAACTCGAGTTTCATTAACCTAGAGTTCTTTTCATTTTAGTCTCATTCGGTATGACCATATGTACACAGGTTTTGATCTATTGTGATCCTCTACTAGGAGAATCCTAGATGTGTACTGAATATTACAAATGAGAAACACCAGGGAGCCTATGCTCCTTTGGTTCTGGCTTACTTCATTTAATATATTTTCCAGGTCTTTCCATTTCCTTATCAATGGGGCAATGTTCTTTCTGACAACAGCATAGAATTCCATTGTGTATAAACACCACATCTTGTTGATCCACTCATCAACTGAGGGACATCTGGGTTGGTTCCATATCTTTGCTATGGTAAATAATGCTGTGAACATTGTTGTGCTAGTGGATTTAGTATGTCTTTGTTTCTGGACGATGGGTAAATGCCAAGGAGTGGAATTGCCGGGTCATAGGGAAGGTCTATATGTAGTCTTTTGAGGAACCACCATACTGCTTTCCCTAGTGGCTGAATGAGTTTGCACTCCCATCAACAGTGTAGTATTAATCCCTCCTGGCCACATCCCCTCCAGCATCTATTGTTATTAGATTTCTTGATCCTGGCCATTCTAACTGGAGTGAGGTGGAATCTCAAAGTTGTTTTGGTTTGCATTTCTTTTGTGGCCAGAGATGTTGAGGATTTCTTTATGTCTCTTTTGGTCATTCTTATTTCCTCTTCAAAGGAGTCTCTTTTTAAGCGTTTAGCCTGCCTTTTAGTGGGATTTGAGGATTTGTTTTTGAGAGATTGAATTTTTTGAGCTGTAGGTATATTTTAGAACAAATTCTTATCATCCTTCCTACTGTCCTTATTATATACTCTTCTCATTTCTTTTTTCATATATTTTATTGTAATTATTAGAAGAGTTACATTATATTCACCAGATAGAAGATGCATTACTTCACAAACATTGATACCCTTTCTCATGTCTTGGTCCCCATTTCCTTCCTCCACCCCCATCCCTCATCTTGTTTTCCTCCCTTCCCTATCCTATTTCAAGTAAACAAATAAGCATATATACAATATATCAGATAACAAGGTAAAATACTGTAACAATACGATATAACAAAGGGGCAGAAAAAAGAGATGAGCGGTAACATAGTATATTAAGGACAACAATCACTCATTATATGGCTTTTGTTTCTATATCCTAGAGTTTGCACTCCTACCAACAGTGTAGTAGTGATCCCTCCTGGCCACATCCCCTCCAGCATCTGTTGTTATTAGATTTCTTGATTATGGCCATGCAAACTGGAGTGAGGTAGAATCTTAGAGTTGTTTTGATTTGCATTTCTTTTATGACCAGAGATGTTGAGCATTTCTTTATGTGTCTATAGGCCATTCTTATTTCTTCTTCAGAGAAGACTCTCTGTAAGTCTTTGGCCCATTTTTCTTTTCTTTTTTTTCTTTTTTTGGCCAGTTCTGGGCATGAGCTCAGGGCCTGAGCACTGTCCTTGAGCTTTCCTCAAGGCTAGACCTCTATCACTTGGCCTGAACACCACTTCCAGCTTTTTTGTATGCATGTGGTACCAAGGAATTGAACCCAGGTCTTTGTGCTTGCTAGGCAAGCACTGTACCACTATGCCAATTCCCGGCCCTGGCCCATCTTTTAATGGGATGGTTGTTTCTTTGGAGATTAGTTTTGGAGTGATTCAATTTTTTGAGCTGTTGATATATTTTAGATATGAAGCCTTTGTCTGTTGTATGGATAGCGAAGATCTTCTCCCACTCTGTAGGCTTTCTAGCTAGTTTTCTAGCTATGTCCTTTGCCATACAGAAGTTCTGCAGTTTAATGCAATCCCACTTATGCAGACTTTCTCTGATTCGTTACGTTCCTGGGTCCGTATTAAGAATGTTTCCTCCTGTGCCAAGGAGACCTAGTGTATCTCTTACTCCTTCTTGTAAAGTTTTCAGTGTGTTTGCTTTTACCTCCAGGTCTTTGATCCATTTGGAGTTAATCATGGTGCAGGGTGACAAAAATGGATCCAACTTTAGTTTTCTGCAGGTGCTTAACCAGTTCTGCCAGCACCACTTGTTGAAGAGGCTGTCTTTCTTCCATTCTATTTTTTTTGGCTCCCTTGTCAAAGATTAGGTGGCCATAGATCTGTGGTTTAATATCTAAGTCCTCAGTTCTATTCCAGTGGTCTTCAGGCCTGTTCTTGTGCCAGAACTAAGCTCTTTTGGTCACTATAGCTCTGTAATAGAATCTAAAGTTTGGTATTGAAATTCCTCCTGTGCTGTTCTTTCTGCTAAGTATTATTTTTGCTGTACAGGGTCTTTTATTATTCCATATGAAATTTTGGATTGCCTCTTTTATTTTTTTAAAGAATGACATTGGGATATTGATGGGCATTGTGTTGAATTTGTAGATAGCCCTTGGCAAGATTGACATTTTCACGATGTTAATTCTTCCAATCCAGGAGCATGGGAGGGTTTTCCATTTCCTCAATTCTGCTTTAATTTCCTTTTCAGGACATTAAGTTGATTTCTAGGTACTTTATTGCAAAAGGAGTTGCTTTCCTGATTGTTGCCTCATTCCTCTCGTTGTTGGCATATAGGAAGGCAGTTGATTTTTGATGGTTAATTTTTTTTTTTGCCAGTCCTGGGCTTGAGCTCAGGGCCTGAGCACTGTCCTTGGAATTTTCTCAAGGCTAGAGCTCTACCACTTGAGCCTCAGCACCACTTCCGGCTTTTTTCTATGTATGTGGTACCAAGGAATCGAACCCGGGTCTTCATGCATGCTAGGCAAGCACTTTAACCACTAGGCCAAACTCCCGGCCCCTTGATGGTTAATTTTATACCTTGCTACCTTTCCAAAGTTTTGAATCAGCTCAAACAGATTGGGAGTGGAGTCTATAGGGCTCTTTAAATCAGAATCATGTCATCTGCAAACAGGGAAAGTTTTACTTCCTCTTTCCCTACTTGGATCCCCTTTATGCTTGCTTCTTGCCTTATTGCTCTGGCTAGGAATTCTAATACTATGCTAAAGAGGAGTGGAGAGAGTGAGCTTCCTTGTCTCATTTCTGATTTTAGAGGAAATGGCTTTAGCTTTTCACCATTAAGTATAATGCTAGCTGTGGGTTTGTCATACACAGCCTTTATTATACTGAGGAATGTTCCATGGATTCCTAGTTTCTCCTGAGCTTTTAGCATAAAGTGGTGTTGGATTTTGTCAAATGCCTTTTCTGCATCTATTGAGTATGTCTATTGACTTTTAGCCAAAATTTACTGTCAAATCCCCTTTTTGCCAAGAGACCTATTTAAGTAGATGATGCACTAAGTATATTCAGAGAACAGCCCCTAAAGGCACAAACAACTTTTCCTAAGATGGTACAGAGAGCAGCCATTCTGATATTCTGACCTTGTGTATCAAAATGCTGAAAAACTAATGGCTTGTCACTGTTACCTTAAAATCTACCCTGAAACTGTGATGTGAAATGGCAGTTGTCCTCAAAAGTACCTTAAGGATGTTCACTGTAGTTGTCACTTTTCCTCCTTCATAAGTAACATTTTTTAAGTTTGCACTTTTGCCAAGAGTTAAATGAAAGTTCAGAATAGAATAGGATTCTGATGGACCCATGCTTTCTGGACTAGCTGATATTTACGAGAGCCCTTTGAAATTCTGAATGTATTGTATGGGATCATTGTAACCTGGCAATGAGGACTGCCCTTCTAATTCAGGATTAAGATGGGCTAATCACTTCTGAGAGTTCAGAATTTCCTGTTAATTGCAAAGATTCACTGAAGAAAAAAGAAGAAAGAGGGAGGAGGGGTGGAGGAGGAGGAGAAAAGAAAAGGAGAAGGATGGAAATAAAATAATCTCTTATGTGTGTGTTGCTAGAAAACAAGTTAGAGACCTCTGTAGTGGTAAAAACACATATCACTGAGCTATATCTTCTGCTCAAAAAATAAATTTTAGAGCAAAACTCTATCATGTAAAAATGGCAAAGAGGAAAATATAAGAATATAAATAATTGTATCCTTGAGGGTTAACTGCTCACATATTGTTCATTTAATTTTTAATTATCATGCTTTAGACTTTTAAAAAAACTGAATCTCACAAATTCATTTTCATCTGTTTTTCAATTTTCTTAGTAATCTAGGTGGAGCCGTATCTTGGACACTGGAGTAACTACAAAATTGATTTTAAGAGTTATTTTTTGCCAGTCTTGGGCTTGAACTCAGGGCCTGCATACTGTCCTTGGGCTTTCCTCTGCCACTTGAGCCACAGCATCCTTTCTGCTTTTTTTTCTATGTCTATGGTACCAAGGAATCGAACCTGAGTCTTCATGCATGCGAGGCAAGCACTGTACCACTAGGCCAAACTCATACCTGTAATCCTAACTACTCAGGAGGCTGAGATCTGAGGATTACAGCTTGAAGCATTCCAGACAAGAAAGTACATGAATCCTTATCTCCAACTAATAACCCCAAGCTGAATATAAGGTCATGGGTCTAGCAAGAGAGCACTAACCTTGAGCAGCAAAGCTCAAGAATAGAATGCAGGCCCTGAGTTCAAGTCTCAGGACTAGCAAACACACACACACACATACACACAGAATTGCCTAACATACTTATCCTTTACTTAGCTCTGAAAAGGTTCATTTAAAATAAAACACTACTTTGTGTCTTTCCATTCTGATTCTGATCCAGATTCTAAAAATTAAGAGAGTCATGTGGGTTAGAGCTCATTAGTAATCCAATTTTTTGAGTTTAATAGGTCTCAATTAGGTAAGTTTTATTCTTAAGTCACTTCAGATTCTTAATGTCATTTCTTTTACAAAATACTTTAAAATTCAAATTAAGCCTGAGATTAATTGTTCTAATTTTTAACAGCTTACATGAAACCTGAATATGCTGATAGAAGATTAAGGTTTAGGGAAAAGAGGAAAGAATCAAGTTAGCTACTACTACTACTATTCATTACAAATCTACTTTGAACAGAGCTCCATGAAGGATGCTACTCTCAATAATAGTCTCAGAAATATTTCAACTTGTATGAAATATTGTCTATTTTAAAATATGCATGAGTCCAAATATTAAGAAAATTCCCTTCATGAAGGTTTCTCACAACAAAATTCTCTATATATAGGGTACTCAATATAGAGCAGTTGTTATGTACTATAGCATAGAATATTACTATGTAATATCTAGGATACTACATAAAATATATTCTATAAAATATAGAATAGTATATTAGATGCATAAGAGTATATAGAGTGATTAGTATGTTGATCTGTGTTCTTTAGTTATTTTGTGATATATATTAAACTATCTCTTGAGCCAAGAACTAGTGGCTCAAGTCTGGAATCCTACTTACTCAGCAGCTAAAATCTGAGTATCAAGAATTGAAGCCAGACAAGGCAGAAAAATCCATATGACTTTATTTTTCTAATCAAGAAAATGCTGTAAATGAAAGTATGGCTTAATGGTAGCTCACCAACCTTGATCCAAACATTCAAGGGAGAAGTGCTCAGGCTCTGAGTTAAAACCCCAGTCCTGGCACAAGAAAAACACTTTCGTTATATCATAAATCTAAACAACCTTCTTTGCCAATCATTTCTTAATAAAATGGGTGAGAAAACAGAGATCTCTCCTTTATTGAATGCAGAGAAATCAAGTTGAGAAACTACAATTTAATGAGGTATGAAGAATTTTACAATGAATTGAAGCCTTGAATCTTTATGAATATTAATTAGATTTTATTACAGCTCTACATATTAAGTGCCTACTTTGAGCAAATGAAAAGATAATTGTTGACACACTGATTTAATTTTATGAACATAAATATAGCCAGATATTTGAGAAGGTGCTTTTTAATTGACTCTGTGCTTCTTCACAATTTTGTCTCTATATGGATCTTGCTTAAAATAACAGGAAATAAAATTATATATGTCTAGTAATTCTGAATTTGGGCTTTTTTTCCTCACAGATAAATTGCCTGTATAATGAATGAACATGTTCCTACATAACAAACATGAGTCTCTAATTCCAACTATTTATAATAGCATTTACCATATCCTGTTTGATACAATGTGCCCTTTGCAAAAGAATTCATGACTCTTTGCATTCAGATTGTTATAATCCGATCTATAGTCCCAGCTACATTTCCCTCTATAGTTTTTTTCTAGGTGCAATTTTTTGAAAGATTTATAACAAGGAAAGGGGAAAATATGTTAAACTAAATTTTAAGTACTATGTGATAATATAAGAAGTGTAACATAGATTAATAAATTTCTCTAAACCTTAGTCAAGTCATCAAATAAGTATATTTGGGCATTGAACATTAGATAGATAGTTAGATAGATAGGTAGATAGATAGATAGATAGATAGATAGATAGATAGATAGATAGATAGATCCTTAAATTAAATCAAGTTCAAAAGGCTGGAGAGAACAAACAAAAGGGATATAACATATTTCCATCTCTCCCTTCCATTGTGAGTGTTAAAAGGAGTATCCCGATGCACAAAACATCTGGATAAATCTTCAGATAGGAACTAATTTAAGTAGTAAAATGTGTATACATTTTCTGAATGTTGAACTAAGGAGAAAGAGTGAGGATCTAGGGATGTGGAGCTGTACAGATTGAAGGGGGATCCTTGATTGCCAAGTAACTCTTTGATTAGACAGTAGGCAGCGTAAAAATGAATCTATAAAATCAGAAATAAATTCAGGCTGGGTCGAGGGGGGATGCTTAGAGTATTTTGTAGACACTCTACAAGGAAACAACATGGAACTGGCTGTGAAGGAAATCACTGTGGCTAAGGGACAGTGAATGGATGTAAGGGATGTGCTGGAGGAGAGCAGGACACCAAGGTCCTGACACTCGTCCAGGTAGGTACTCTGCTCTGAGGAACACAGTGGGAATGCACAGGCAAGCAGACTGAAGAAACATTTTGGACATAAAATGACTTTCTGACAAATGGATTGTGAAGCTGAGTGACAAGGAAAAGCTCGGTGTCTGGGTACTACTGAAAGCTCCAAAATGTCAGAGAAAAAGTAGCCTGGGAAAGGGGAATAAATCATGAATTTCGTTCCCAACACTTCCTACAAGCAAATGGATATGTAAGATTAGAGAGGGATAAGCTAAAGACAGAGAGTTAACTTATCTACAAAATATTGCTTGTCTTTGAAGATGAAAGGAGAGATTAAGTCAGATAGTGTGTGCCATGTGCAATAGTAAATCTCATCGCACATAAATAAACCAAATCAGATGGTGTATTTAAGTACCTCCACTCAATAAATGTAGTTTCTATTCTATCCTGGGCAAAATTATCAAAGCAACCTCTGTATTGACACAGAGCCTGGAGTTAAAGCTATAGCTTAACTTAACTGGCTCTCTCTGGGTTTCACAAAAAGCTTAATACTACGTAGACTGTCAATCTTCCAGTTCCTTCTCTAATCACCGAACTGTTAAGAAGCCAGCTTAATAGCCTCCAGCTCATAAGCAAACAAACATATGCTTGATAAAAGCCACCTGATATACAGGATCCTACAAAATCCATCCTAAAGAAACAGCTCTCCCTTAGGACATGAAAATAATATAACGAAGAATGTACTGACTGAATTTTCAGTTCCACCCAAAGTATACAACCTCGGACAATGCAAAGAGAGGTGGGGGAAGCTAGAAAGAATGGTTGCCTTCCTCACTCACTCTCCTCCCAAGTTTCTCAAGTCTTGCTCCCTGAGATTGTATCAGAACTATTTTGGTACCTGGTATATTGTGCATACGTTAATCTGTTTACTTGAAATAAGGAAGAGAAGGGGAAAAACGAGATAACTGAGAAGGGATGACGAGAGGAAAAGTGGGAGAAAAACATGGGAAAGTGTGTCAATGCTCAGTAAGTAATGTACCAACAACCTGATGAATGTAACTGTAACCCCTCTCTATATATTACCCAACAATACAACAAAAGAAGAATAGAACCATTTTAATCACTTAAAAATTTTTGATAACTTGATATATCCTTTACATTTTCCCATGTAAGTAATCCAAAAAATTCAGAAAAGCTTACATTTGATATTAACTTCTCATTCTGGTTATCTAAAATAACTAAAGAAAATGGTATTTCCAAGTTTTGACTTATATTGATTAATTTATTTAAGTTCCTTTCTTAAGTGCTCAGAATTTAAACTAAATCAGCCATTCTGTCATGATAGTAGAGATTAAATGTATTCATTTCCAAAGCTTCATTACAGTGATCATTATTTTCCATAAGCTGTTGTTGTGTTTAAAAGACCAGTTATAGGCTGTGCAGGAAGCATGTCCCTCAAAGCTGAGAATGACTGTAAAATACTGCTTAGTACCAAGTACAGTAATCCAATTTATACTTTTTCTCCTTAGTATCAACCTAACCTCAAAAAGCAGTACAATATATGACTCAACAGTTGCTAGTCTGTGTTCATTTCATGAGAAGTTATTTTTCCTATGATTGATAAAAAAAACTTCAAATAAGGTATAAAACCAGACATAATACTAATTTCAGACCACTCAGATCACAGGAGAATCATCAGTCCCATTGAATGAATCACCTATTAGAATGGAATGTGATGAACAACACTTGTTTTCTCAACCATCAAACACTTGGTTTCCGATACTGATGCAGTGCCATAGAAAAGACCCTGTGTAGGAGCCCTATGTTCTCTCAGAATGCAAGAAGGAAAAGAAAGCAAAGACAGAGAGAACCTGCTTCTGGGGAAGTGAAATGAGTTGTGAATGGCCTTTTCATTGAAGAAGAATACATGTACAAGTCAGTGGGCCATTTCCCTTCTACAATGCATTGGAAATCAGAGAGAGAAGAAAGACTGGGTTTCTGGTGAAGTTGAAGAAATATAAATTCATTGTCTTTAAGAGCTGGGAGGCTTTTTGGAACTCAAGTTGTGGTATTGTTACATCTTTACCTGAAATTTTGTAAAGAAAAAATGAAATTCCTAAAGCCAGGAAAAAGTCCAGTAAGCACTTTTCAAAGCCACTCATGCAGGGTGATCTGATGATATTTTACTTCCTAAGCAATCAGTTACACCTAGCATTTCATTCCCTTGAGCCAGTAATAGGAGAATGACTCAGTCAGCCAAGATTTCTGTGTATTTCTATCCAATCCTGAGTCAAATAAAAGCATCCTCATTTTATCTTCCTGTAATTATACATACTGCATGTCATACCTTTCCCAGCCTACCACCAGAATTGTCTTCTTCAGAACCAGGATCTGAGAAATATCCACCGTGCCATCTTGCCTGACATTTAGGGTGTGGTGACAATGTCCATTGAAATCCCACACCTTGAAGGGAAAAATCAAAATCACCTATGAGACAGGTAGTGAAAGTACCCTTGATGAGTTTAACAACTTTGCTATTCTAAATTTTTGCATTTACATCCTGAATTGGGATTGCTTTTATGAGGTTACAGAATAAAGAGAATTCTCTTAAATATTAAAATTTATTATATATATTACTCTAACACTGTGATTAATTACAGTGTGTGTGAGATATATGCATATGCAGGTATCTCAGACCCCACTAGCAATTCTATTGCTACATCCTACCAGTAGTAGACTCAAAGATTTTCAATTTTTGTTTAAGTAAAGAGATCTATGAAATCTTGAAATGTTACATTTTGGAGTCTGTTGAGAGCCTGTTCCTGTGCCTTATTTGTGACATGGGGACCTTACTCCTCACTCCTGTTACTTGCTTAACGGAGTCAAGATATAACCCAAACCCTGGGTAGCACGTGTTGTGTTCCACTTTTCTATCTTCAGGCCATGTCTCCTGTTGATGGGAAGCCTAGCTAGGCCCTGTCCTACAGAAGTGGGTAGGTCTACTCTTTGGGTTCAGGCAGAAAAGACATTAGGATTGTTAGTAGGTTAGCCACAGCTCAAACAAAAACCTCACTCTGCAACATAGCTGTCACACCCTGTCAGAAGACACGTTTCATTATGTACTAGAATTAAAACACACATTCCCTCTGTACTCCAAAGCTCAACTTCTAAAACTCAATCCTACCACAGAGACACTCACCTATGAGTGGGACATTTTCAAGTACATCTTCTGGCATTATTCACAAAGATTAAAACTTTGAATCAACCCAATTGCTTATTAGTATGGAAGGGAATAATCAGAGTGTGAAATACTTATGAAGTCACACATAATGCTGCCATTATGAAACATGACGTGGGGGCTGGGAATGTGGCTTAGTGGTAGAGTGCTTGCCTAGCATGCATATGGCCCTGGATTTGATTCCTCTATAGAGGAATCAAAGAGATAAAAAGAAAAAAATCATTAAATAAAAATAAATATAAAGGTAAATTGGGTTGCAAGTCTTGCTCAGTTGTAGCTAGTATATATGCACCATACAAAGTATCATTTTAAAAAAAGGAAGAAGGAGAAGGAAGAAGAGGGGGAGGAAGAAGAGAAAAAGCGAAGAAGGAATCATCTTCATATTTCTACACTCTGTCTAATCTCATGCATTCTGCTATTTAAAACAATTTTCCTTACTTCTTTGAGCTTCGCACTTTTTTTTTTTTTTGCCAGTCATGGGCTTGAGCTCAGGGTGTGAGCACTGTCCTTGGACTTTCTCAAGGCTAAAGCTCTACCCACTTGAGCCTCAGCACCACTTCTGGCTTTTTTTCCTATGTAAATGGTACCCAGGAATCGAACCTGGGTCATCATGCATGTTAGGCAAGCACTCTACCACTAGGCCAAACTCCCAGCCCGAGCTTCGCACTTTCTAAAACCAGAAAAGAATAGTGCCAATCTTATAGATGTGTGTGCTGAATGTGTGTGTGTATGTGTGTGTGTGTGTGTGTGTGTTAGTACTTAGAACTGTGGCTGGCTCGTAGGAAGCACACAATGAAAATTACTTAATGTTATAATTTTACAAATTTCTCTGAACCAATGTCCAGGAGCTGAAAATGCAAAGTACAGACTAGCAGCGTTTGTAGTTTGTGGCGTGCCATCCCACCCACTCCTGGACTACAGAAACAATCAGGAAACCACACACAATGACACCTCAGGGTAAATTGGAAACAGGATGACAAAAGGGCTTTGTTTTTAAGGTAAAGCTCTCCTATATTTCATTTTTGTTGTATGCAGACATTATTTAAAACATTCACTTGAAAACAGATCCTTCAGAAATATGATAAATCGGGTCATAATTTTAACTCTTTGGTTACGTAGAGCCTGACTGGGGACCCTAAATTATACATGAGGTTAGAAATTGTCATTCAGTCTTAGTTCCTCAAAGACTGTCGCAAGAACCCCTCCATCCTCATTTATGTGCCCTAAATACACAGAGGTTGTCAGGGTTCAGAATTCTGCTGTGCTACTGTGATGAAGATAACTACGGCCTTTGAACCCATTGCTTATTCTGGTCAAAATTACATTACTCTCAGGAGTTTGTGCTTAGAGTTTAAGGGTGAACAAATACCACCCATGTGATATTGTTTTCCTCCAGCATTGTTCTTCCCAAATCTATGTCATGTGATTTCCTCAAAATTCTGAAGATATAGGTTCTTCTAAGACCTTGGCTGGGAATATTGTAGCAACAGCTACTGGTTGGGCTATACCTGAACTCTAAAACCAATTCCTTACTTTCCAAGGTGAGTCAATCCATTTGCTTGGTTGTTGACTTTCATGTCACCTCCCGGGACTGGGGGATGAGTCATGGACTCATTCCTTTTGCCGAAGACACTATGTTATTCTCCAGTTCCAGAGATATGGTTGGATGCCTTTCCCAAGTGTTACCAGCTCCCTATAAACTAATGATTTTATTTAAGCCCAATTCCTATTCCATATCTCCTTCCTTTAGCCTTGCAGAGCCCAGGGCTAGTGATTTGCAGAGGTTCTCACTTTAGAACTTCTCACCCTAACTCTTCCTCACACAAATGGTTCCCAACCTGCAATTCACCTGCATACTTGCCGGAATCCTAAAATATTCTGATGACACAACCAGGTGGCTTTCTGTGACCTTCCCATGCAGAAAAAAAGAGGAATGACTATCACATCTATCATCATTTCAGATGGCAAAACCAGATAATATTGAATCTAGGTAATCTTGACCCTTGCATGAAAATCTCATCCTTCTACAAAGTAAAATGGTATCATCCTCTTGATATAAATTATAGACATAAATTATACCTATACAAAAAGAAAACTGGAAGCATAAAATCATTTAATTTTGGATAGATAATAATATTAATTATCCATTGTTGTTACATTTATTATTCATGTTTATGACTTTCCCTTTCGCTGTCTTACTTCCTCAAAACAAACAAAAAATCAAAGTATTCAATGTTCTTGTTTAAGTGTTCATTTTCTGAAAAAAAATGTGCTCCCATATCCTTTTTTTGGAAAGAGCGGATGTCTTTATAAGTACTCATTTCATAGGATTAGGAAGGTGAAGACATTAACTGAAGCCTTTGAAAATGAGTCCAGACTGCTTCTCTCCCTGTGTTTCTTTTATTCAGTACCCGAGAAAGGCTTTGTAAAGTAAGCCACATAAATGATGTATTCATAAAAATCAGTTATTTATTTTACTCTCACTAAGGCTTACTTTTCCAGCGGCTTTGTTCTTAGATGGGATAAGCATTCAGCTCTAGTGTCTGACCTCTCACAAGGCCACAAGGTAAGACCAAGTGGGGAGAAAGGGACGGAAAAGAAAGTAAATCTATAAGTTGTATTTCCTCAAGCAGAATGTGAGTCTCCTCATATCTGGGGAGGAAAAAAAACAAAAAAAAACCCTCATTGCATTCGCACCTTCACAGTCCCATCTGTGCCGCCAGTCAAAAGCCGAGTCTCATTGGCATCCAGAGCCATTGCGCTGATTCCCGCGTTACCATGGCAACCGGTAAACTGTTTGATTTTCTGCCCAGTATCTACCATCCAGAAGGAAACAGCAGATCCCACATCTGCGCTGATTACCTGAGAGAAAACAACATTGGGGAGAAATGAGTCCCACAATCAACCACATTCTATTCGTTTCAATAGCCACAACCTAGGCATTTCAAGAGCTGAGGGCCCCAGCAGTAACTTATTTGTAATGTGTTTTCTTCCTTTTCTGTTAAGCTGGTCACTTTGCAAGGAAGGTCTAGGCCACAGCAGAGGTAAACGAAGTCATGGTTAACTTTATCAGAGAACAGAGGGAATTTGCTCATTCTCCCCACCACTCCAGTAAGTGTCTAGAGGCTCTCTGGAAATCAAATCCTACAAGAAATAAACTAACTCATAAATCTTTCACATTAAGACAAGAAACCATATTTTATAGTCATGGGGCCCTGACACCATTTGTTATGTGAAAAGAAACATTTTACTACACTTCCATTTGCATTCAGAAAAGAATCACTGCCAGCCATGATGAGGAAAAGCTAATTTCAACAAATGTTTAGAGCTACTGCTTTTTATGACATTATTCCCTTGCTTGATTTCTCTTTCTCTCAAGCTTGTGTGTTTATGCATACATATATATTCACACATTCATATACATATATGACCACTAGTTATTGCTGGTTAGCTAAACACAATCAACACAAGTACAAATCTACATATGTGCTTCAAGATGAAAGCAACAAACACAGCATTAGAATAGGTAGGATTATATACAGCATTTTGGAAAATCACTTTTTTTAAAATCCAACAATAGCAGCTGCCGACATTTATTGGGTGATTTCCCTATGCCGGGCATTTCTAAAAAGCTTTACATATATTACCTCACTTGATTCTGTCAGCTGTGATTTGAAATAAGAACAATTATTATGGCCTTCTAAAGTATACTTCTCTTAAAACTAAGTATTGAGGAGGACTTTTATAGTGGCAAATAGATTGCTAGTTTTGACTCTATATGTCTAGGAACCCTTAGATAGGATGTTGTCTGAAGTAGCTCCTAGATTTTTGAAAGACCAAAGTATTTTCTCCTGCGTAGGTTTTGATGATCATTGTGGAAATGTGTATTAATTGGGAGTATGTTCAATTTGAATGCTGTACTTTCTATACCAACTGAGTTGATGTTTATCCGGTATGTTCAGGTGACAAGTGAATGGAAGCATGTTCTCTGGACACACAAGAATATTTGGTCTGTGACAGCCTCATAATGGCTGTGGTACTGGAATGAAAAATTCTGCTTTCAGTGGGTCTGTGGTCCAGAACTATAGAGGAAAAATACCTGAGGAACTTTAACTAGCATTACCACAAGCCAAATTAGAAATATTATTTAGTTTGACCAAGCAAAGATATTGTTAAGAGCTCCAAAAGTTCATCACAGGCACAGCCTGACCTAAGAGTTACTGGGCTAAATGAGGAAACAGGAATGCCAGACAACACTACCTGTGTAAAGGTAACCACAAGACCAGAAAATCACTTACTATAGTTTTAGACAAGCCATAAAATTTACTTGGAGATCCTAATCTATCTAAACTATGGATCATCTCTTATTCAGGTTTGTATCACTTTTTATCATTCATTGTATTTATCTATTTATATGGGTATGCATGCATGCATGTATACATACATACATTTTCAGTTATTTCATTTGATCTTTACAAGAACTCTCAAACAACATTATGACCATAATTTTGCCAATGACTTTAGTTAGTTAAGTACTGTTTTCCAGCTTCTATATTCATGAGAGTGTCAGTAATATCCATGTTATAAACGTTACCCTTATCACAGTATGGAAAATCATTCACAAGAGAAGAGGACTTGGGTAATATTTCAAACATGAGAAACAATCAAGTTCCTGGAGCCAGGCACCAGTGGGCTTAGTCCTATTATCCTAGCTATACAGAAATTGAGATCTGAAAATCACAGCTTGAATCCAGCCCAGGCAGGAAAATCCGTGGACTCTTACCTTCAATTAACCAGCAAAAAGCCAGAAATGAAGCTATGGCCGAAGTGCACCAGCTTTGAGTGCAAAAAACTAAGTGATAGACCCAGACTCTGAATTCAAGCCTCAGTACTGGCAAGTGCACACACACACACACACACACACACACACACACACACACACACACACACACTTCCCAAGAAAGGGAGTCAGCAGGAGAAGAAATTTAGGAAATCACTAGCTTACATGAATGCTAAGTGATAGAAAAAACTGATTTCATTCTGTTTAGCTAGTCCTGGGGTTTGAACTCAGGGCCTAAGCACTGTCCTTGGGCTTTCTCAAGGCTAGAGCTCTATCACTTGAGCTCATAGCACCACTTCTGATTTTTTCTATGTATGTGGTACTGAGGAATCAAACCCAGGTCTTTGTGCATGGTAGGCCAGTATTCTACCTCTAGGCCAAACTCCAAACCCAGAAAAAAAACGTTTTTATTTAGAGAAGATCTATAATTTTCCTTGATAATCAGTAGAGTCCACGACTAATACAAAAGATTAAAAAACAAAACTCTTGGCCTTAATGAGGCAAATAATGTTACGGAAATTATATTGGCTGGTTTCAGAAAATACTTCTATCAGTGGTACAAAGCATAAGACCATCTAAAGACTGCCAGAACTGTGGAGGTGAGAGATTTTCAGCTGATAAAGTAGTTCCAGAAGTTTGAGGAAAAGGTGATACTGTTTAGCACTATTTATAAGCATTTATGTTCCAGCAAAGAACCAATCATGAGCACACAATCTCATTTAGACCTTTTTCGCCTGAAGTTACAGCTCTGATGAGAATGCTTCTTCAATCACGTTAAGCTCTATGCATGCTGCACCTTTCCTCTCAGTGAAATCAAAGTACCTCCAGTCTTCCATTATCATTGTTCAGCCCTGGTGTAATTTCTAAGATGAATGAAGTTGCATCTTGGCGATAATGTAATCTACCGCTTTAATTATCATTTCGTGTTGTGAAGCTGACTGTGTTTCCAGTTGGTTTTGTTTGTGTAACCCAGAGAGCAATGGATGCCTTGATGCCCCCGCCTAGATACTTCCGCCAAACTGTCAGCTTCCTGGCCAGCTGATTGTCTGGTCATGAGCATTAAGATCAGGCATGTTAATTAACCTCTGTAGGCCTCAATTTCCTTATCCATAAACCAGGGATAATCATAGCAACAAGCTCAAACCCTCATTAAGAGGTTTAAAGACGCTAAGAATTGTAAATCACTTACTATAACTTTAGATAAGCCATTAAATTTACTTGAAGTTCCTAGACTCTATTCTATCTAAACTATGAATCATATCTTATTAAGGTTTGTATCACTTTTTATTTTTCATTTGTACCTACTTTATGTATATACGAATATATAGACATGTATGTGTGTGTACATATATGTATATAAGTGTATATATGGATAGATATGTGTATGTATGGATGGATATATGCTTTTAGGTATATGTATGTATGTGTGTATGTCTGTATGTTTGTGTGCATGTATACATGTATGTAATTTTGGTAGTACCTGGACTTGAACTCTGAGACTCAGCATTTGCTCATCTTACTTGCTTAGTTGGCACTCTATCACTTGAGCTAGTCCTCCTGTCCTGGATTTTTGGTGCGTAAATGCAGCTAAGATTTTTTTCTTCCCAAGCTGGGTCTGAATCTCGATCCTCCCATTCCCAGCCTCCTGGGTAGGTAGAGTGACAGATATGAACCTTTGATGCCCAGATTCTATAATATTTTTCAGATCAACAAATTCAAATTAATTCAAGAAACTAAGATTTCCTTTCTTTTAATGATAACAATGAAGGTATAATTACAATCTTAGAAAACAGATTTTAGATGCACACTGAAATTTTACATTATTTCATACTTTTGAATGCCTTATGCACTTGCTTAGGGATTAAAATTCTATTCATTAGGGCCAGAAGTTTGGCCTAGTGGTAGAGTGCTCGCCTAGCATGCACGAAAACAGGGGTTCAATTCCTTGGTACCACATACATAGAAAAAAAGCCGGAAATGGTACTGAGGCTCAAGAGATAGAGCTCTAGCCTTGAGAAAGTTCAAGGACAGTTCTCAGGCTCTGAGCTAAAGCCCAGGACTGGCAAAAAAAATTCTAATCATTAAAAACAAATGCATGAAACCACAATTTTGAAAGCATATCTGAAAATTCTCATTGTGGTCCCTTAAGAAAAGATGAAAGGTTATAACCAAATGTATTCTTTCTCTTCCAAAGTATTTATCTAGTAACTATTTTCTGCTAGGCATCTCAGGACTACACAATGTTTATCCTATAATAGAAGTACAAGAGTAGTATAACTTTTAAATTCAAAGGAAAATATGCTTACTTATTCTAAAGCTGGCCTCATCCAAGGCATCCATCCACCTGTTATCTAGTGTAGACATTAGATTAAGATTCAGCCAGGCATAGTGGCTCATGCCTCTAATCCTAGCTACTCAGGAGGCTGAGATCTGAGGATCAATGTTCAAAGCCAGCCCAGGCACAAAAGGACCTGAGAATCTTATCTCTAATTAACCTCTAGAAAATATGAAGTGGGCTTTGGCTTAAGGGTAGGGTGGTAGCCTTGAGCTGAAGAACTGAGGGATAATACGCAGACCAGTTCAAGCCCCATGACCCACCAAAAAAAAAAAAAGTTTCAGAAAAGTTCACTTTCTGCTACTCTGTACTTTACCTCCCTACACACTTGGCTGAGACCCAATAAATTATTCATCAGTTTTCCTCTCCTTTCTTTGTTCATTTAACAATTTCTCATGAAATCTAAATCAATAGTGACAACAGTGGATAGGCAGTCTGATTTCATTTTATGGAAATCTGCCTTCTAGTTATGCTGTCTTCAGGAAAGCAATGTGTTGAAACTGACAGTGTCACAAACATACAACCAGTGTCAACCAGAGGAGACCCTTACTATGACAATTTCACACCACGGTAAGAATAGCAATGCAGTTGAAAAGTTTTCCAAGTGCGCCAAGAGTGGTGTGGCTAAAAGATAGTGGGTCTGACTGTTGGCCACTGGGAAATTAATTTTAGCAAGCTATTTTTATCAGTAATAAAGGCCAGCAAAAAATACACTGACAACGCACTTACACACCACACTTTGATGACACCAAATTCTTTTAGGTGTGTGGTTTATTTCAGGCTGTCTCTTATCAAACTAAACTCCAGCAAGTGCATATCAGAAAAGCGATGTCCTATAACGATATCCTAGAGCAAATGGGCCTCAAAACCTATGACTTTCTGATGGGAATAGTTCCAATTTAGGCATTGGAGAGAAGTGCTGATTAACTGTATATAGGTTCTTTTAGTTTCTCTGCTCTTAAGCTGTCACAGTAAATCAGACA
This sequence comes from Megascapheus bottae, assembly GCF_031878675.1. Taxonomy (NCBI): domain Eukaryota; kingdom Metazoa; phylum Chordata; class Mammalia; order Rodentia; family Geomyidae; genus Megascapheus; species Megascapheus bottae. Next base: position 21,700,038 of record NC_143509.1, read on the forward strand.
ATTTCTAGATGCATGAGGCTATCACCATATCCCACAATTTCAACTAGTTGTCCTTTGTTTATATATTTTATACTTATTATCATTAAGTAGGTATACACAGGAGTTGCCATTCAAAAGAACAGTTTTTAGTACCATGTGTCTTGACCATTGTTATCCCTTTCAGCATTTTCACCCATCCCTCCTCAAGTACCTCAGCCCTCTCTTTTCTTAATTTGGATATGGATTTCCAATGCATTCTCCACCTTCCCTTCTTCTCTTCATGGTCTCTGCATCTCAAGTCTTAGGTCTATGTTAAGAGCAGAAATAGAAAAATATAGCAGCAGATGTGGCTGACACCAAAGGGGTGGGGATATTTTATTTAATTGCTGTTCATAAGTCTATGGTTTGGCTGTCCCTGTGAGCATGTGTGTATGTAGGCATATGTGTGTGTATTTTGGCACAACCTGCAAGCTTAGGATACAACATCCACCTCCATCGAGTGAGAGGAGAGAACATAATCTCAGGATTGATCTGAAGAGTGGGTGGCCATCCTAAGCCCAACAATAATTTGAGAAAGGAAAAAAAAAAAACATTAATCACCATGCACTTCTGTTCCAAACAGAATCTCATTGATTTTGCCCTAAATATAGGCACTAAAATGACAGATTGTCCTTTATGGTGAAGACAAATTTTTCTCAAGCCTATTTACCCTCATCTCTTCTGTCAGAGGTTACAACCCTCCAGGTAACTAGTGGTGGACGTGTTTGAATTGTCAGACCCTTCAATCCCCAAAGAAATTCCCTCCATAGAGGCCAGGACACAAGACCTCATTTTTAATGACGAATTTGGCAAAATGAACCCTGTGATCTGAGAATCAACTCTCACAAGCAGAATTTCTCTGGGTCAACTGAGGATCCTGGTCTTCAACTGAGCAAATCTCCCAGCCCATTGTCTTAGATATTATGGGACTCTACCAAATCCCTCAGGAGATCAACAGCTACACACTGGCTCAAGAGATAGCTGCATAGAGGGTTAGTACAGTCTTTGTGGTTAGCTAAGAGGAGAAGATACTGGTAAGCAACCTCTGAATCAAATTATATGATTCCTTTTTTGGGGGGAAGGGGGTGTCATGGGGCTTGAACTCTGGGCCTGGGTGATGTCCCTGAGCTCTTCAGCACAAGGCTACCACCCTACCCTTGAGCCAAGCCCCACTCCTTATTTGAGGAAGTTAATTGGAGATAACAGTCCTAAGTCCTTTTGTGCCTGAGCTGGCTTTGAACTTTGATACTCAGCCTCCTGAGTAGCTAGGATTACAGGCGTGAGCCACCACACCCAGCTTTCAAATTATCTGATTCTTTACCCTAGAAATCCTTTTCTAAGAACTAAAGAGATAAAGTCAAAAGTAAGCATATTCATTTACAAAGCATTTCTTTTTTAAAAAATTATTATTGTCGGTATAATGCATAGAGGGGTTACAGTTATATTTGCCAGGTAGGAGGTACATTACTTCTCATTCATTAATACCTCTTTTCATGTTTTTGTCCCCATTTCCCTTCCCCCATCCCCTCCCAATCATCTTGTTTTCCCCCATTCCCTTTCTTATTTCAAATAAACAAATGAACCTATATACAATATACCAGGTGACAAAGTCAGGTACAGTAATAAAATGAGATTAACCAAAGGCAAAAAATGAAAGGAGAAATAACAGTACATTAAGAACGATAATCACACATGATAAAGCTCTTGATTCCATATCCTAGAGATTCTTTCATTTAGTCTTATGTACCTAGGTTTTAAGCTATTGTAATCCACTGCTAGGAGAGCCCTCATTGTGTATTATTGATTAAAAATGAGGGAAACCGGACCGGGAGTTTGGCATAGTGGTAGAGTGCTTGCCTAGCATGCATGAAGACCCGGGTTCAATTCCTTGGTACCATATACTTAGAAAAAGCCAGAAGTGGTGCTGAGGCTGAAGTGGTAGAGTTCTAGCCTTGAGAAAAATCCAAGGCCCAAATCTAAAGCCCAAGACTGGCCAAAAAAAAAAAAAAAGAGGGAAACCAATGAGCCTATGTTCCTTTGGTTATGGCTTACTTCTCTTAATATGATCTTTTCCTGATCTTTCCATTTCCTTACAAATGGGGTGATGTCATTCTTTCTGATGGCAGTATAGAGTTCCACTGTGTATAAGTACCACATCTTCTTGATCCAATCATCTACTGAGGGGCATCTGGGTTGGTTCCATATCTTCACTATGGTAAATAATGCTGCAATGAGCATCATTGTGCTACCAGCTTTAGTACGTCCTTGCTTCTGGGTGATTGGTTAAATGCCAAGGAATGGAATTGCTGGGTCATAGGGGAGCTCTATGTTTAGTCATTTGAGGAACTGCCATATTGCTTTCCATAGTGGTTCAACGAGTTTACACTCCCACCAACAGTGTAGTAGCAATTCTTCCTGGCCACATCCCTGCCAGCATCTGTTGTTATTGGAGTTCTTGATCATGATCATTCTAACTGGAGTGAGGTAGAATCTCAAAGTTGCTTTGATTTGTGTTTCTTTTATGGTCAGAGATATCAAGCATTTCTTCATGTGTCCATAGGCCATTCTTATTTCTTCTTCAGGAAAGTCTCTCTTTAAGAATTTAGCTCACCTTTCAATGGGATGGTGGTTTCTTTGAGGATTTTTTTTTTGAGAGACGCAATTTTTTAAGCTGTAGGTATAGTTTAGATATGAAGCCTATCTGTTGTATGGCTAGTGAAGATCTTCTCCCACTCTGTGGGAGAAATTGATCAGTAAATTTTCATGACACAATGAGTGCTTTTTAGAATGGGTAAGAAATATATTCTAAACTGATTATTGAATAAAAAGTAGGTCATCAAACCACATTTATGAATAACTATCCACACACAGGGATTTTAGAAATTGCCAATGAAATGTTAATAATATTAAATTCCTTACAGAAATTTATTGCATTGTTTTAATTTCTTATATGTATCTGAACTTTACATGTAATGTTTTTCCCAAACCAGTATTTCAGAAAAAATGGTAAGTATAACATATCAAAATATGAAGATACCTAAATATCTAGCTTAACTATTAATCCCTTCAACAAACAAATATTATATTTAACAAAGCACACACATCTACACCATCAGGATAAGGATAAGCCATAATCAAATTTTATCTATTCTACTTCATTATAATATCCAGTAATACATTTTAAGTTTCCTAACATACATGGATTTCTTTTTAAGAAGAGCTTTATTTAAGATATCAGTACAAAGACAGCTCATTATAACTGCCTCCAGGGTATTACGGTACTTTAGTTCTTTCAAAAAGGAAAGAATACATTCCAGGGACTTGCTCATACAGTGCCACCTTGCTCTGCTCCTGGCTGGGAGAGTAATCTTTGCCTGAGGAAATAAGTATGTGTTTCCTTTTCAAAGACTTTCTGTAGTTTAATGCTGCTTTCTTAGATTAGAAGGTAGGAAACCAAAATGACAAGAAGATGTAGAAGAGCCAAAGAACTGTGCCAAACTGCTTTCCTACAAGGATTTTATGTGAGGTCCTCACTGAGTGAAATAATCATGAATTGTCGGCAAATGGCTGTTGGAATGTCAACAGAAGAGAGAGTTTTCATTAAATTCAGATAAAGGGGAAAGATCCAAGATGACATCAAACTAGATAGTCAAGGAGACAGCCATGGACTGAAAAAGGATCTTGATTAGATAAGTGGGACTTCTGAATATTAGTTTCCATGTAGCACAGAGTTGAGGATGGGGAGGAGGGTTAAGGAATCCTAAGAAGTCAATAAGATAAAGATGTCTTCGTGCAGAGATGCTCACCCAAAGAGGAGAGGGAAAGCTAATAGGCCTTCTGGGCCAATGGCAAGACCTAGCCAAGACAAACTCTATGGAGCCAAGAGTTGGTGGCTCATGCCTTTGATCTTAGCTACTCAGGAGGCTGACATCTGAATATCACAGTGTGAAGCCAGTTGAAGCAGATATATCTGAACAATTCTTGTCTCCAAGAACTAGCAAACAGCTGAAACTAGAGGTATGGCCCAAGTGCTATAATGCTAGCCTTGAGTGTGAGCGAGCGCACATGTGCATGTGAACACACACACACTCACACACACTCACACATACCTTGAACTTGGCCCTATATTGTGCAATGATTATACTGACCAAAGCAATCTAGTCTTTCAATGCAATTTCCATCAAAATACCAATGTTCACAGAAATTTAAAAAATCAACCTAAAATTTCATATAAAATCATGAAAGATCCACAAATAGCAGAAGTAATCCCAAACAAAAAGCAAAGCTATAGGTACCATAATACTGGACTTCAAATTATACTACAGAACCATAGTGTCAAAAATAGCATGGTGCGGGTACCAAGACATGTGAAAGGGTATCAATGTATGTGAATTAATGCACCTTCTATCTGGCAAATATCATGTAACCCTTTTACTAATTACAATAAAAAAAAGGTATATTGTACCCATAAAAAAAAAATAGCATGGTACCGGAACAGACCAGAAAAGCAAAGACCAAGGAAACAGAAGGCCCAGAAATAAAATCACACAGCTCCAGCCATCTAATTTTTTTTACAAGCAAGTGAAACAACTCACACTTTGGATATGATAGTCTCTCTTTAAAAAAAAATAGTCCTGCCTCTAGGATATAGAGACAAAAGCCATATAATGAGTGATTGTTGTCCTTAATGTACTATGTTATCTCTCATCTCTTTTGCTGTCCCTTGGTTATCTCATATTGTTACAGTATCTCACTTTGTTATCTGATATATTGGATATATTTGTATTTGGTTATTTGAAATTGGATAGGGAAGGGGAGAAAGCAAGATGAGGGGTGGGGGGGGAAATGGGGAATAAGACATGAGAAAGGATATCAATGTATGTGAATTAATGTACCTTCTATCTGGCAAATATAATGTAACCCTTCTATTAATTACACTAAAAATATACGAAAAAAAAAATAGTCCTGGCAAAGTGGCAGTCTGCATGTAAGAGGCTAAAAATAAACCCTAATCCAGCCCACCAATACAAAAATCAACTCCAATGGCTCAACGATCAAATACAGAACATGAAACTCTAAAACTACCTCTCCTCCTCCTAAAATGTAAGGAAACACAAGCAATTATTTGTGAATAAAACTCCAGTTGCCCTAAAAATAAGTGTGAGATTTGATAAGTAGAATGGCCTCAAATTAAAAAGCTTCTGCACAGTAAAAGAAACAATCACTGAAACCAAGAGACAATAATCCATAGAACAGGCGAAAATACCTGCCAGCTATTCAACAAATGAAGGATGCATGTAGGAACAGAACTCAAAAACTTAAAAATAAAATTAATAAATGGAAAAAAATGAACAGACAGTTCTCAGAGGACATACAGAAATGTTTAGCTTCTTAGATATAACATGTTACCATTTTTATCCCTAACCCCTCCACAGAAACATAAACTAGGAAATAGAAGTTCAGGAAGCAGTCTGCCCAGGTCAACCCCCTGTTTCTCAAATCCAGCCATTCTCACAATTTAAGGGCCACTTTATGCCCTTAACAATTATTGAAGAATTAAAGCAGGTCCCAGTAACTCATGCCTGTAATCCTAGATATTCAGGTAGCTGAGACCTGAGGATTGTGATTGGAAGCCAGCCCGGAAGGAAGGTGCATGAATGAGACTTTTCCCTCCAATAAACCACAAAAAAGCCAGAAGTGGAGCTATAGTTCAAATAGTAGAGCACTAGCCTCATGCAAAAACCTCAGGGATAGTGTCCAGGTCCTGATTTCAAACCCTAGTGCCTGTTCCCTGCCCCCCACACACACACACTCAAAGGAAGAAAGAAAGAGAGAGGGGAGAGATGGAGGGAAGAAGGAAGGAAGGTGAATTACATGGGATGTGTATATATAACTTTAATATACAGTTGTATGTTGTTGTACTTACATATAATACATAATATGGGAGACAGTTATCAGTTAACAGTTACCCAGGTTAATTAATGTACTATTTATTATTTATTTATTATGTACTATTTAATCTTGTTAAGGACCCACATGCCCTTAGCAACTCCCCACCTTCAAAAAAAAATACTATATATTGTGAGAGAATTCAGATAGACATGAACATGTCTGACCTGTGAGATTTCTTTCAAGGTCTGAGTATTCCAGGGGTCCAAGATCATAACTATGAGAATTGTTTTGACCTCAAGCCTGGGCTGGATTTTCTCAGATCAGACTATAGTACCATCAGTGAATGACCCTCTCTCTCTAGGTGACACTGAGTTACCTTTGCTTTCCCTAATCCCCACAGATTCCTATAAGAATTCCATCAAGTAGGCCCTGGCCAGAAAATATCCTGCTATCATGTGTGTCCAGTGTCCTTCTCGGGCTGTAATCCTGTCTGTAATCCTTTTCTATTCCACCCTGCATGGATTTGCTGAAATATCACCCACCCACCCCAAGCAGGATCTGTCACTCCCCAGTAGAGAAAGCATTGCTTCTATCTCAACTTCACTTTACTGAACTGCACTGGTTCCTTGCCTGCCTCCTCTGCTTTCATTCCACAGCCCTGAAACAGCATCTTTCCAGCAGGAGTTGGTCAGCAAAAAAAAAGGGAAGATCCAGATTTTTGTATGTTTGTTTTCTAACTTTGTCCTTGATTTCTTTTTTAATTGTATGTTACTGTCAGTGACGTATAGTGGGGTTACAGTTGCATTTATCAGGTACATTACTTCTTGAACATTGATACCCCTTACATGTTTTTCCCCACTTTCTCTTCCCCACCCTCTCTCAATCATCTTGTTTCCCCCTTCCCTTCTCTATTTCTAATAAACAAATTAAATTATACCAGATATCAAAGTCATACACTAACAACATGAGATAACCATACGGGGAAACGATGAGAAAAGAAATAACTTCACATAGTACACTGACAACAACAATCACAAAGATAAACCTCTTTTTTCCATATCCTGGAGTTCATTTCACTTAGCCTAATCCTATATGACCATATGTACATACCTTTTGAGCTATTATGTTCCTCTGCTAGGGAATTCTAGACATATACTAATAATTACTAATGAGGGAAATCGTGGAGCCTATGTTTCTTTGAGTCTGGCTTAATTTAACGAATACATTTTTTTCCAAGTCATTCTTTCTGATGGCAGCATAGATTTCCATCATGAATAAACACCACATTTTCTTGATCCATTCATCTTCTGAGGGGCCTCTGGGTTGGTTCCTAACTTATCTAAGTAAATAATGCTGCAATGCACCTCATCGTGCTAGTAGCTTCAGTATGTCCTTATTTATGGACATTTAGGTAAATGCCCATGAGTGGAATTGCTGGGTCATAGGGGAGCTCTTTGTTTAGTCATTTGAGGAATTGCCATACTGCTGTCCATAGTGGTTGAACAAGGTTTTACTCCCATCAACAGTGTAGTAGCAAACCCTTCTGGCCACATCCCTGCCAACAACTGTTATTAATAGGTTTCTTGATAACTCTAAAACTGGAGTGAGATGCAATCTCAAGGTTTTTTTGATTTGCATTTCTTTTATGGTCAGTGATGTTGAGCATTTCTTCATGTGTCTACAGGCCATTCTTATTTCCTCTTCAGAGAAGTTTCTCTTTAAATCTTTAGCCCACCTTTTAATGGGATGGTTGTTTCTTTGAGGATTTTTTTTTGAGAGATGCAATTTTTTGAGCTGTAGGTATATTTTAGATATGAGTTCCTTGTCTGTTGTATGGCTAGTGAAGATCTTCTCCCACTCTGTGGGCTTTCTATTTAACTTGCTTTATTAAGAAAGTTTTGATCTGTGCCGAGGATCTCTAATATATCTCCTATTCCTTCCTGTAAAGTTTTCAGGGTATCTGCTTTTACTTCAAGGTCTTTGATCCATTTGGAATTAATTCTGGTGCAGGGTGACATATAAGGATCCAAGTAATAAATTATCACTGTCTGGTGAGACTGTAGGTGTTACTTTCTTTGTACTTATTTGATATGTATATATACATATATATATATATATATATTCTCACACACACAGTTCCTAGGGAGATGGTTACCACTGAGCCACACTTCCAGCCCTTCTTTTGCACTGATTTGTTTTCCTGAGGTAAGATCTTGACTTGACACCTGCCTGGACATGCAGCAGAGTTGTGATCTACCTATTCTGAAGTAGCGAGGATAACAGGTGCATACCATCACGCCCATATTCTTTTCTATTGAAATGCTGTCTCACAAACTTTTCTTCCTTAACTGACATGGAACCAAAAATCTTCCTGATCTCAAGCTTCCACAGAGCTAGGCATGAGCTATAGACACCCAGCTTTATTACATTCCTATAGATACAGCATTCAATGTTTCTGTATAGCTTAATACCTTAAAAATAAAATAAAAAGTTAATGTTCTTCTTTTCTATAACCTGTATATGTTCATGACATTGATTTGATCTTATCAGTCCAAATGTATATTCTAGATCTTTTTTTTTCCTGTATGTCTCATTTCCTGTATTTTTCCAGACATACTGCTCATCTTGGGGTGAAAAAACATGCACATATGTATATATGTACAATAAACTTAGCTTTTTAACCAAAGATCTCAATTAACAGAATGTTTTCTGAGACACAACTAAATCTGTCATGGCCAACAGGGAGTCCAATCGAACAGGTTGCCTTCATGAAGTTCAATAAAACATTTGTGGGGGAATGTTTTCCTGCAGATGGAATGCAGAATGAATTGTTTCATTAAAAATAAAAGAAAAAGATTTTATCTCCTAGAATAATGAGCAAACAGAATGTTTGAAATAGCTACACGACACACACATCATTACCACCAAACGGCGTTCCTCCGCTTGCCCAAATCCGAGCTGCTCATTTCTATGGGAAAGCCAAACCACCTACTGATGGGAAAAGGAAAGAATGGGTTGGAGTTATGGTTTAATTGGCTGCAAGTTGGAGACTTGCTTTTTCTCTTCTGTTGCGACTGTGCTGTTTCCATCAGATCTGATGGGATCATTGCAGCAGACAGACCTCCAGTGTGGCTCTGCCTCTCTCTTCCACCCCACAGTCATCTATGCACCTCATGCCCGAAGCTTCCCTGGCTGGATCTACCCCTACCCCATTCTTCAAAAAGGGATTGTGGTGTATTTGGCCTGTTGGCAGCAGGAGAAGCCTCAACTTCATTGAGATGCAGATAACACACCCCTAAGCAAAGGCTGTAGAGTATTGTTAACATATAGGGGAGAGAGAGAGAGCACTGGAGCGGCATACTAAGTGGCAGCCTCACGTTCTGAGCCACTATGCAGCGCCACAAGTGTAAAATAGCCTGGCCCCCCAAACCTGGATGCTGCTAATTACATTTCATACATATTTCAGAACTTTCCACAGGGAAACTGGAGGATCATGAGTTCCTAAATGGGATTTTTATAACCAGGTTCATTTGCATTTGGCTGAAAATCTAAACTCTAGTGGGTCACAAAGATAAGTTCATTTACATTAGCGTTGTGTATTTGTTTAGCTACAAGACTGTTTATTCCTTGTATTCTATTGTCACACCTACAAAGAAAATCTCTCTGCGATCTACCTGGATACACTAACACTGAAAGCACAGGCACTTCCCTTAAATCATTTCCTCTTCACATTTGTGTTTCTGGATTTCTCTTTAGTTTTATATGAGGCCCAATGGAGGAAATGAGACCCTAGACTTCCGGGTGTGTTAGGACAACAACCCAACTGAAGGCAGCATTACCTGTTTGGCCAGTGAGTTGTAAAGGACACACGTGATGGCTTTTGTGTGGCTTCTCACCCTCTTGTTGGCTTCCCTTTTCATTGTCAACAAAGCTAGCTGGTTATTGAATGAGATGAAAAGTCGGCCATGGGCTTCATCAAAGTAGAAAAGACATCTGAAGTCTTGACTCTTGGGGAAAGGACAAGCAACCCTCTGGATAGAGAGCTGGTGGTGAATATCCCAGAGCCTCAAAACCTGAATGAGAAATAAAATCATCAAATAAATAAGTCAATAACCCTAATTATTGTTTTAGACAGTGTTTTGCCTAGTTAACTCTTGACCGAAAGCATCTTCATCCACAGTGCCATTGGCTCAGATTTTTGCCATAATATATGCTCATTACCTGCTTAAAACTATATCCTGAACTATAAGTGTCCCAGGGGAAGCATGGTTTTTATCCCAGTGTCTAGAATAGAGCTATGCTGGTAGCATGTACTTGTGGTAAGCAAAGACACCCATCTCTAAACCCCCAGGACCTGCCTTGTATGTTATCTCCCAAAGCAAAAATAATTTAGACCAAATGCCCATGGTTTATACCTGTAATCCCCTTGCTTAGGAGGTGAGATTTGAGGATAGATGTTCAAAGCCAACTCCAGTAAGTACTGGCACAAAAATATATAATAATTTGAGATATGGTTAAACTAATAAACTTAAGAAAGAGAGATTATCCTGGATTAATTCAATGAGTTCAATGTGATAAGAGTATTCATTAAATGAACATCTTTTATAGAATGAAAGATTTGTTATGATATATATGTATATATAGTATAATGAATAAATGTACTTCCTCCATTATATTCTTAGTCTTTCCCTATTTCCTTGCCCCCATTTTCAGCTAGTATTTATTGAGTGTTATCATGCTTATTTCTGTGTGTGGATGTGTGTATGTGCAACTTCCTTTGATCCTCTGTGGAGTTGGGTAGAAGAAAGAGTTGTTAAATGTGGAAAAATGAGGCAGGAAAAGTGATAGGAGTGATGCCACATAAGGATTCTTCCTAGAGTTGCTGGATGTGAAGACAGACAAAACCCAAGGAAGTCAGAAACATCACAAAGGTAGAGGTAGAAAGCAGTCAAGTCCTGCCAATGCCTTGACTCATGGTTTGTCAGAATTCTAAGCAGTAGATCATAATGTGATTTAAGTTGATATTGTTCAAATGTACCAAAAATGGTGGTTCTCTCTCTCTCGAGCCTCCCTTCCTGTCTTTGTGTCTCTGTCTCCTCTCTCTTTCTCTTTCTCCCTCTCCTCCCTCAGTCTCTCTCTCCCTTTCCTCCCTCAATCTCAGTTTCTGTCTGTCTTTGTCTCTGTCTCTCCTTCTCCCCCACCTCTCATTTTCTCCCATTGCCTGCTGCTGCCCCCTACATGTGTAGGTGAAATATCAAAAGTGCCATAAAATGAAATTAAGTTCAAAGAAATCACAGATGCTAGTCAATACAATCAAGTTACGTCAATGTCACACATTTATTAGAGGACGGTGAATCCTTGCTCAGAGGAAAGTTTGCTTTCTATTCCACAACCATTAAATCACTTGTTTTCCCTGTTCTTTCTTCCCCTCATGGCTCCCTTCATTCCAATGAAGATGAGTCACACCAAGTGTCGTGTCCTGCATAGCAAACAGAAAGGACAGATTTTGGAGTGTGATGGGGGGGGGAGGTGATCAGCCGTGGTGTTAATGAGAAGAGAATATGGATTCGATTTCCAATTGGATCTGATGTATAGAATAACCTATCGACCAACCCTTATGACAAAGTTGAACTGACTTAGCCAATTCCAGTCAGATGAACAGGATTACTAATCCCTCTCAAGCATACATCTATAAAGAAAAATGGGGCTTGGGGCAAGAATATTTTTTGAGAGATTCATTCACATTCTTGATCATTGATAAATTTCTCATTTAAAATGTACTGGAAGCTCTCCAAGAAACATTTACTCACAAAACTACAAATGCCTAAGAATTCAGTCTTATAAATATATTTCAATGTGTTATAAATATAAATAGATTTGGTTAAGTGTTATTTTGAGTATTATACTCATAATATCATTCCCATCTGGATGATTCTCAAACACCCATGATACTAAGAATGGTTACATCCTTATTGTGGAAAATAGTACCTTAACATGTATGCACCTGTCCTGATGGAAACCACTATACTTTGGAAAAATAGCATTTGGTGGTATCATAAGTAAGCATGTTAATAATAACTGTTTTAATAGATTGTAGTTTCCTCAGAATTATTTCCCATAGTGTTGTTCAAATAATTTAAATGGCCCCTAATATTTCATTGAACTTAGTCATGCTAACTAAATAGAAAAATTAAAAGTTTAAATTTAACCTCTGTAATCTATAACAGGTGACTTCTTCTAGTATTGACACTACTAGAATTGGTGTTAATTGAAATGTACATTATCATTGATTTTCCTTAAAATTAATTTCTGTTTCTCCTTCTTAACCTTAAACTTTCCTCTGTTAATAATCTCACCAAGTCCAACTTCCATCTTTAATTGTTTTTATTTTTCCTTCTGCTTAGAATAGTTTGAACACTCTCACCAGTTCATAGAACCATATTCTAGCACACTTCTAGAAATTAGGTGTTGTCAAGTGACTGCTAAGGCATTTTCAGTTTTCCTTATGTTCTCATATTCTATACTGTTGTTTCCTAAACTTGACCTTAAGCAAAAATACCTACCATGCTGTGGAAATCAAGTTTTACTGGATGTTTTCTTGGGCCAATTAAATCTGAGTCTCTGAGGATGAGACTCATACAGTCATATTTTTCAAACATGTTTCCCCAGGTCATTCCTTCAAATTATGCTTTAAGGGTTCTACTTGATTTGAAGGTCAGTGAAAATTACCTAGAATAAGAGATCTACCCCCCTTAATTAGTAATATCATTTGGCTTCACTTTAAACCAGATAACTACACTCAATTTTTCTAACTATCATTCTCATCACATGAAAGAACTCACATTCTCACATTAATTCAGTCTTATCAAGCAAGTCCTCTGAAAAAAAATTCCATTCAAATGTCTAGTTATTCTTTGAGAATCACAAGCTCTCCACTTACATTCAAGTTAACATATAAAATTTAACTGACAATTTAGAGAAGAACAGAGCTATTATTAATTTCTATTACAGATATTCTAGAGATGTGTTCTTTCTCCATAGGAAAAACAGATTGATAAACTCCTAATATTAAAATTACAATTGAACATTTGGTTCTCTTCAATTTGTAGTTTGGGCCAATGCCGGTTATTCAGGCCTGAAAACCCTAGTTACTCAGGAGGCTGAAATCTGGGGTTGAGATTCAAAACCAGCCCAGGCAGGAAAGTCAGGGAGATTCTTATCTCCAATTTAACCATCAAAAAGTTGAAAATGGAGCTGTGGCTCAAGTAGTAGAGCAGTAGCCTTGAGCAAAAATGCTCAGAGACAGACTCCAAGCCTTGAGTTTAAGCACCAGCAAGCACACACACACACACACACACACACACACACACAAACTCTCTCTCTAGATATATATGTATACATATATATACACACACACATACATATATATTTTTTCAACGTTATCTGTAATTATGTCTACTTATACCAGACTGAAAATCTGTGGTTTCCATCCCAATACAGACTAAGTCAGGTTCATGAGAGGATCTCTTTGGATCTCTATTTCTCCTTCCTCTCATGTTAGCAGGCATAACCTTATATTTTTATATTATGGTAGGGCATAGCATTCTGCATAATGACAACGATATCATTCTTCACACTTCTTGGGTTATTTCTTTGTTCTCTTTTGATAACACAGCATTGTGAGCAAATGCTATATTGCATAAGCAAGATCTAGAAATCAGGGTATTAAGACTTAAGGCTCCCTGCATATTGTTTTAAAGGATTAAAACAGAGTTTGTCAGCTCCAGTATGTGATTTTATCTGTCTAGCTCACCTCTCTGCTGAGTCACAGGGGAACTTTTTGTGTATTTAGTCTTTTGAATAACCGCCATACTGCTTTCCATAGAGGTTAAACGAATTTACACTCCCATGAACAGTGTAGTAGCCATCCCTCCTGGCCCCACCGCAACCAGCATCTTTTGTTATTAGATTTCTTCATAATGGCCACCTGGAGTGAGGTGGAATCTCAGTGTTTTTTGATTTGCACTTCTTTTATGGACAGAGATGTCGAGCATTTCTTCATGTGTCTATAGGCCATTTTTATTTCTTCTTCAGAGAAGTCTCTCTTTAAGTCTTTGTTCCATCTGGGACGATTGTTTCTTTGGAGATTAGTTTTGGAGTGATTCAAATTTTTTAGCTGTTGAATTTTCCCTCTTTGCAGATGACATGATTCTGTATTTAAAGAACCCCATAGACTCCACTGCCAAGGTGCTTGAACTGATTAGAAACTCTGGCAAGGTAGCAGGGTATAAAATTTACCCTCAAAAATCAGCTGCCTTCCTATATGCCAAAAATGAGAGGAATAAGGCAACAACCAGGAAAGCAACTCCTTCTGCAATAGCCTCAAAGAAAATAAAGTACCTAGGAATTAACTAAGAATGTAAAGGACCTTTATGATGAAAACTAAAATCCTGATAAAGGAAATTCAAGCAGAACTGAGGAAATGGAAAACCCTCCTATTCTCCTGGATTAGAAGAATTAACATTGTGAAAATGGCAATGTTGCCAAGGGCTATCTACAAATTCAATGCAATACTCATCAATATCCCAATGTCTATCTTTAAGGAAATAGAAGAAGCAATCCAAAATTTCATATGGAATAATAAAAGACCCCATATAGCAAAAACAATTCTTAGCAGAAAGAATAGCACAGGAAGAATTTAAATATCAAACTTTTGACTCTATTACAGAACTATAGTAACCAAAATAGCTTGATACTGGCACAAGAACAGGCCTGAGGACCAATGGAATAGAACTGAGGACCTAGATATTAACCCACAGACCTATGGCCACCTAATCTTTGATAAAGGTGCAAAAAAAAAAATAGAATGGAAGCAAGACAGCCACTTCAACAAGTGGTTCTGGCGGAACTGGTTAAGCACCTGCAGAAAACTAAAGTTGGATCCTTCTTTGTCACCCTGCACTAGGATTAACTCCAATTCAACCAAAGATTTCAAGGTAAAAGCAGATACACTTAAAACTTGCAAGAAGAAATAGGAGATACATTAGGTCTCCTTAGCACAGGTCAAAACTTTCTTAGTAAAGACCCAGAAACACAACAAATCAAAGAAAGTTTGGATAAATGGGACTGCACTAAACTACAGAGCTTCTGCATGGCAAAGCACATAGCTGGCAAACTAACTAGAAAGCCTACAGAGTGGGAGAAGATCTTCACTAACCATACAACAAAGGCTTCATATCTAAAATATATCAACAGCTAAAAAAATTCAATACTGTAATTATTATACTCTCTTCCTCTCTCTCTCTCTAACACACACACACACACACACACACACACACACACACACACGCACGCACACAGGTTCTTTCTCCCTCCTCAGTATCTCTTAATATCATCTCCCAATCTTTCACCTTGTTATCTGATATATTTTATATGTGCTTAATTGGTTATTTGAAATTGGATAGGGAAGGGGGGAAATCAAAATAAGCAGGGGGCAGGGGGAGGGTGGGAGGGAAATTGGGACCATGTCATGAGAAAGGGTATCAATGTTTGTGAAGTTATGCACCATCTATCTGGTGAATATAATGTAACCCTTTTATTAATCACAGTAAAAAATTATTTAAAAAATCAATCTACAATCTATATTTATATTTCTACTTCTCTGTCTCTCACTTTCTCCTTCCTCCATCTCCGTTCTCTCTCATTCTATCATCTATGAATCTACCTATCTATCTCTATCTAGCCATCTATCACCTATCTATTATCACTCACATGTTTCTTCTAGTTATTTTCAACAGAAATGAGAGACACATAAGTCTATGATCTAGTTTCCTATCTGTCTTTTGTATGCTCTATCCTTGACAGCTTCAAATAGCCAAAATATAGCTCACTCCAAAACTGGCAAGCAATGTAGTTAATACCAACATTTTTATTCCAGACTTCTGGTTGTTTTCCAAATGAAAGTTCATTTGACGAGTTTCCAATTTTCAATTAAACTGATTCTTTCATTATCATTCTTCACTTAACATTGAAAATGGTAGCCAAAATTTCCCCATCTTTCAAGCCAAGTTTTTCTCACTCTGCTTTTCAAAGATCAGTCTCCCTTTGGAACTGAAGTTTCAATTTAAAATTCTTTTCACTCAAGATTTGTGGCAACCACAACTTTGAAAGAAACGATTAACAATAGCTAGAACAAGCAAGTGTAATTCAATGGTCACTGAAAGTAAGGATTCTTCAAGAGACCTTCCTGCATGAAATAAACAGGTCTGGGGTACAATTTCCTTTGCCTGGTGGGGCTTTCAGAGAGTGAATGTTAGAACGTTATCTGCATCCACCCAAAAGAAGTAACAAAGAAAAAGAGACATGCCTAAGATGGAGACAGTAAGGAGTAGACGTAAATGAAGAGAGTACAAGGAAAGCATGGAGTGGGGTCAAGCAGGAGAATAAATAGCAAAAACAGTGCTGCCTGAATATCCAGGGCTGGACAGTAACCCCTTTTTCTCTGTGCAAAGGCAATCACTTACATCCTCCAGAGGAAAGCATCTCATTTCATTCCTCAACATGCTCTGAGAGCGCCAAGTGTAAAAAAATGTGATGGTAAAGAAGACAACTGAGCATACCAAAAGGAAATAAGTTAATCAGAGGTAGAATGGCCAGAATCGCAAATATCAGGGTTGTATCATCAATGATTACACATATTGGAATTACTAAACAGGCATATAATTATGACAGGCTGGAGGTGTGGCTCACAGCTGCTACACCTGCTACTCACGAGGCTGAGACATAAGAATCATGATTTGAAGCCAGCTCAGGTATAAAAGTTTCCAAGCCTTTAATGAAGAAGCATTGGACACAGAGATGGGCATACCAAATTGTAACTCACTTGTGCAACCTTTTGAAGCTCAGAAAAATAAATAAATAAATGTAATTTAAAAATAAAAACAAATCTCCAAAAGGTTTCTGTTCAGGGAAAGATGAAAATATATTTGATATAATACTAATAAGTATTTGCACAAACTAATAAGTATTTCTACACATCAAGAGGGTAATATAGTATAATAACATATTTGTGTTATTATGAATATTAATAATATTATTAACATTAAAATAAGGTCGTCCAAATGTTGGTAGTGGTTTTGTTCTTGGAGAAAAATTGATTTGAAAGAGAAATGAGAAAAGGACATATTTGCTCTACATGTTTTCGCCTTGCTTGTAACTTTTACCAGGAGGGATTAATGTATTACTTTGTACAAGTTAAGCTCCTTAATCAGGGAGAGTAGTATAAAGAAGGGAAAAAGACAAATAGGTAAGTTGTAGTCACAGACACAATCCCCTGTGTTCCCTGACAACTGTAGTTCTAGAAAACAGATGCCAGGCTTGGGGCGGCGGGAGGTGGGGGGAGACAAAGAATAAAACCAGAGCTCAAGGTATTAGCTTACAAACCAATCCAATTTCAGTGGCCAAATCGGAATTAGTAGCCTAGGAGAGAACAGTTGTGTACACTAGAAAGGCTGAATTCAGCTCCATGTTGGCCACCAGCAGAGAAATTTTCTCCAAGGCCTTGAAAATCCTTTTTATCCCCTGGTAGTTACTTCTCCAAATGACCAAATTACTGGCTCCCAGCAGGGTCTTGCTGCACTGACTGCTGTTTTCAGAGAAACTAGTGAGGAAGCCAAAGCAAAGTGCAACTAGGCTATTATGTAGGTTGATGCCAAATTCTAAAGGAATAGAGTTATTATTCAATCACCCCTGGGAAACATCATTGATCGATGGTACTATCTTCCTTAGCAGAACTTAAGCCTCGGGTCATTTTTGGAGGAAATTACTAAGATCTTTCTCTGGTCTGAAAATCATCTAATTTATAACTCATTGACCAAACGTGATTCAGTCAAAGGCTCCTTGGAAAATAAGAAAAGGAAGAAGAAAAGATACTGTTCCATTCTCCCAGTTCTCTGGCTGAGCTCCAGTTCTATACACATGCAGAATTTGATGGCACACAGCAGAACAGTAGCAGAAATCATTGTTGTTTGCCCCTGACATAAGAACTGAGATTATCATTCATCTATCAAAATGAAATGAACTCAGGATAATGCGAGCAATAACAGCATGACAAGCTTTATTATGATGTGATGGTTTCAAAGTCAAAATGAAGACTGATGACAAAACTGCCCCTGAAAGAGTCTAGGTAGGCTTAACATGAATGAAAGTTGTACACAATCATTTAGAACTCTCGGGCTTTGCTTTTCTAACTTTGAAAGTTATTTTAAAAAAAATTCTTCAAGGTAATAATGATACAATAACAGGCATTTATATTGTGTTTATTTTTGGTAAGGATCTATTCATTTCACAATTACTTATTGAGGATCTTGTATGTATAAAATCAAAGAAAGATCAATCCCTGACTTGTGAATATGGTCATTTCCTTAACAGCTATACTATTTCACAGATTATCTTCAACATGTGTTAAACATGGATACTTTTAATATCAATAAGATTCTTAGGTCTAGGGAACACAGAAATGATTGTAGCAAAAAATAAAATCTTGGTGATCAAACTACCAAATCCTAATGAAAGAGACAATGTGCTTCTATGTTGCTTGAGCTGACAATTCAGATTGGGTTACGGTCCACCACTGAACTTAGACAGTAATGATTAGAGTCCTCAAAAAGTAGAACAACCAAATCTAACAAGGAGGGCATGATAAACCATTTCCTTTGAAGTTTGTTTTTGTTTTTGCAGAGGCACAACAATTGGCCTTCACTTTGAGGTGTAAAGAAGTGATCACCGAATCAACTGGACAAAGGGTTCAGAACTGAAGTGGATACCAAGATAAGAGCTAAAATGACAGCAGCTTCCTTAAGGAAGCCACAATGATACAAATGTTAATGAAGAACACTCAAATGTGACAGCATTGCATAGAAAGAAACACCTAATGGAGGCAAGGGCCTCTCCCCAATGTACGAAGACTGAAGGGTATGTCAGCCTTGGACAGATAAGGCAAAGGTAGGAGGAACAGGAAGCTGCAGAGCCCTGAACAGCTGGTAGGAACAGCCCATCACCTGATCCAGCCTAACAACATTATGTGAGCCAAAGAAAATGAGGATAGAGATAGCCTGATAAATGAGAGGTGGGTTTAAGATTTCACTTGATCATTAGAAGGATGGCAGAGATCTCGGATTGAAGAAGTCTCTGGCATGTTACTTAACTAGTAGAAAAAGGAGGGTAGCTGGGAGACAAACAATTTGATATTAAGGAAACATATTAAGAAACCTTTGCAATACATGGTGGTGGGAAAGACAAGATTTTTAATCAGAGCAGTGGCCATTGAAACAGACAGGTGAAACTAATGTTGATCAGTTGATGGTCAAATAAACAGGAATTAGTTATTGGTTAGTAAAATTTAAGGGAAAAAGGGAAAGAGTTACATGATAGGGGGAATCATAAAATAAGTAAATTTGGAAAGATTATAGGCTGGTTAATGGCTAAGGAGTCAAAGATTAATTTCTACCTAACTTGAGTATTGATTCTTTAATACTTATACTACTTAAGCATAGAATAGAAATTCAGATTTACTGAGCCTGAGTAATTTGTCCTCAGTAAGCTTATTAACCACTTTTGTCTTCAATAACAAAATATCTCACCTGGTTGTTTAAGTCAAAAATTACATAAAAGGATGTCTTACAGAGACACAAAAGATAAGACTTGTAGAGAGTTAAGAAATTTGCTTAATGAGTATCTGTACTGTGCTCAAGATTCAACTTAGATTGTTTGGTTCTACCATTATGTGGTTAAAGCATATTTAAAATTTGTCATCAAAGAGTACCGGCTTGGCATGTACAATGCCCTAGATTGAAACCCAACATTGCACAATACAAACAAAAATTCTATCAATATTACCAGTGAGAAGTAGACAGATAGCTAATTAAAATGTGCTTCATGGTCATCGCAATCATGTAGATTTCTATTTCAACAAGTCTCAAAATATCAAACCATAAGAGTTAACTGGTTGTACTGTTTAATATCTACCAAAGCAACAAGCCTGTAGCCACCAGTCCAATTTTTCTTATTGAATTAGTGAGAACTTTGGAAACTCCTAAGATATGATACATCAAGAGCCCAGTAAGAAGGGTTAAATCTGCCAAGTATCAATGGCTCGTGCCTATAATCCTTGCTATTCAGGAACCTGAGATCTGGAGATTTTAGTTCAAAGCCATCCCAGGCTGGAAAATCTGTAAGATTTTCCACTTAACCATCAGAGTTAGCCTTAAACAACAAAGCTCAACACAGCTCTCAAGCCCTAAGTTCAAGCCTAATGACTGACACCAATTAAAAAATAACAAGGATTAAACCCATTGGTATGTAGTTTGAACAGAATTTGAATGAAATATTTTGCCCAGTTATTTATGACTATTATTAAGTAATCATCAATAAACACTTTTTTCCAAATAAGTATTTTTACAGCATCGTGGTTAACCGGTATTTGTTAATTAACATCATTGCTCAGAGAAATTCAAGAATCACAATAGAGTTCTGACGGAAATGGGGAAATAGAACTAAAGAAAGTAAATACACAATACTACTTACTTTATCTCTGGAGAAGCTGAAAAGTTGTTTTCTTTCAGCAAAAAACTGGACAGCAATTACACTGGCTGAGTGACCCCGGAGTTCCCCGACTGGTTTAGAGACAACGTAGGGGTTCCAAAGACAAACTTTATTGTTAATGCCAGCAGTCGCTAATCAGAACAAAAATAGAAGAACTGGGTTTTAATGCCCATAACGTGATTAACTTCTGATGAACACTAATTCACCTACCCTCAAAGAAAGGAAGATCTTGCAATACCCACTGAAGTAGGCAAAGGAGATAGGAGCTCTACCCAATGGAAGAAAAGGGGTGGTCTAGGGAACATGAGTGTGCATGAGCTGGAAAGAAAACCAAACATGAGCAGGAGAAGGCATGGGACCAAAAAGCATGGCAGGAGAATGTAGACAGTGGTAGAAGATGGAATGAAATAATATTGACAGTTCACAAATTTCATGGTTAAAAATATGAGGAACACATTTTCACTGCCATTTCAATGGTCAAGCACATACAGCCATCACAAATATACTTATGTCCTACTGTATGCTTTCAACAAGTAGATGCTTCAAACAAGACAGTAATAGGGAACACTTCAAGAGTAAGACATTTATACCTATTCAGGTTGTGCAAACACAGTATTTTCTGGTTTTCCCTGGTTTAGGACTGACTGTGGAACTGCGGTCATTTGAATTTATTTATTTATTTATTTATTTATTTATTTATTTATTTATTTATTTATTTGTCGGTCGTAGGCTTGAACTCTGGGCCTGGGCACTGTCCTTGACCTCTTCAGCTCAAAGCTACTGATCTACCACGCTGAGCCTCAGCACCACTTTTGAATTTCTTTTTATTTATTTATTTTTTTTGCCAGTCCTGGGCTTGAGCTGAGCCCTGAGCACTGTCCTTGGACTTTCTCAAGGCTAGAGCTCTACCACTTGAGCCTCAGAACCGCTTCCGGCTTTTTTCTATGTATGTGGTACTGAGGAATCAAACCCAGGTCTTCGTGCATGCTAGGCAAACACTCAACCACTAGGCCAAACTCCCGGCCCCCACTTCTGGATTTCTGGTGGTTAGGAGATAAGATTCTCACAGACTGGTGCCCCAGCTGGCTTTGAACCATGATCCTCAGATCTCAGCCTTCTGAGTAGCTAGGGTTACAGGTAAGTCACCTGTATTTGCCAGCATGGTGGCAAATACAAATGGTGATTGGTGCCCGGGGACTGAATAATTTCTCACTCTATTAAAATGAGGATTGTTGGAGTTTCCTGCCCAACTGACTCACCAACCCTTTTACCCATCTCTTCTAAATCCATGGGACTCCTTGGAAATGTGTGTTGCCTATTTAGTCAGATTAAAATCCTAACTGACAACTATGATTGTTGAGACGGATAGCATTCCATCCTTTCAGCAAACGACTGTACTCCGCCCTTGAACAATGGCTGGAATGTGGGCCTGGGATCTCTGCAATTGTCCTTCAATGTCCCAATCACACATCTTTTGTATGATTGCTTGTGTGTCCACATACTCATGTACACACACACATGCACACACAACACACACAAATTAATTATTTTCAGAATTTCAAGATATTCTATTTAAATATTTAGTGGCATGAACACATTTCTGTTTCCTCAGCAGAAGGTAAACTCTCTTGCTGCAGCATAATCTTCCTTAATAGACTAAAGCTAGAGATCATCAGAAACATTTGTGAATGCATTCTGAAAGATAATTGAAAGTTTTCCTATACGTTAGCCTTCTCGTGTGTGTGTGTGTGTGTGTGTGTGTGTGTGTGTGTGTGTGTGTGTGTGTGCGTGGTCTGTGTTTAGTAGTAGCAACAGCAGTAGTTATGACCATAAAAATGACGTATTAGGGCAGAACCTTTGATGACACAATAGCAGACATTGCACTAACCATCTTTTCTTTATATCACTTTGCATCCCCCACTCATTGTGAATTAAAACTCTTTGGGGTGCTTTCTCATATTTTCACCCCAATGTCTCTCACATGCAGTGCATCATTATCAGGCATTCTCAGGCAATAAAAGATGAGCTGCTCATATCGGTCTCAGTGGCAATAAAGCAACAAGGTAGAGAGGCTTCATGAATACAAATATTCCTCCTAGACAATTTATGAGGTGCTCATCGTTATCATGATTTATTTTACATACCAATTAAGTTGAGCCGAGAGTGGTAATCAAAACCATGAATGCCCTGGGCAATGTTGAAGGATGTCATTTTAAGATGTTTTTTTGATTTCTCTCTCCAAGCCAGCACCACACTGTTTGTACTGGAGGTTGTGCTGGAAATGATAGCATCCAATGATACATTGTAAGTAACTAGAATAAAAAAGAGAAAAAGATGAAGAAAGAGGAAAATACACGATAGCTGCCTTTTAATGAGGTATAAGCAAAACAGAAATATTTAAACAAGCTCTACTGAAAAATTAAACTCATTATGATGATACATCACAACCCTTAGAAAACAGCTCTCTTGGTTCCTATCAATAAATTTACACTAAAAAGTTACAGCAAATTTTGCATTCTGACTTTCCTCTCACTCTAGGGATATCCTAAATTTTTTTTATAGGACACATGGAAAGAAACAATATTAATCACAGTAGTCATATGGGATTCTGGAAACATAAAATGAGTGATTGACCAGATTTTTGTGTTCTACCTTCTGGGCATGGAGCAGGCAGACAAGAGCTTAGCAACCATCTGCTGTTATCCAAAGGTCAAGTTTATGCTCAAATGGACAGATTATTTAAATTCTGACAGCTCTACAATGCTTGAAAGCAAAAAGGTGAAGAGTCAGTCTTACCAAGTCTCTAAAGCACTAGGGATTCAGGTCAGGGTAGCTGTTTTCTCCCCCAAAAGATTTATGTTACTCTGGATAGCTTCAAAGGAAGTTGTTTTAATAGAATGTCTCTTGGAAATATTCCTGTCTAGTTATCACAAAGAATCCTCAATAGTCTTAGAAGATACGCCTTAGTGGACAATGAGACTATCTGCACTTAGCAATCCACTCCCCTTTGTTTCAAATTCTCTCATCAGAGATGTTTATATAGCAAACATGAGAGCGAATAGTATCTCTCCTTTGGAGCAAATTAGAGGCCCAGAATCATAGGACAGTCGTTTGCTCTGATGCAGAAGGGAGGGAGAAGGGGCATGCATCCTGTACAGTGTAAACAATACAGATCTCTCTGTGTTCGGGAAGTATCATGCTATAATGAAATAGATGCACGTGCAGGCATTCATTTAGATTCATCTATTTCCCTTTATGGCCAGGGGAACTGAAACAAATATGCCAAATTTTAAGCTACTTGTTCTGAATAACAACATATTCTGATATAGGAGACTTCTGTCATCTCACTGTAGGATTTTTTACCTTATTATTCACTCCAATTGAATATAATAATGCATGTATTGCTGATTGGACTTGTTTGAAAATAGATCCTTAATTGGCATGGCTATAGTTGACTGTTTATGGTCTCTCAAATTTCTATGTTGAACTATTAAGCTCCCAGGTGATCACCGTCCTCGGTGAGACAGTTAGGCCATAGAGAAGAATATTCAAGAAGAGAATTAGTGCCCTCCTAAAAGAGATGTGAGGCTAAGTGTCAATGCAATGCCTAGAACACTCACTGCTCAGGAGGCTGAGGTCTGTGAATCATGGGGCAAAGCCAGGCCCAGGGAGAGAGAGTCCGTGAGACACCAGCACATCACTGAAACCTGAAAGTGGAGCTGTGGATCAAGTGGTAGATACCACGGATCAGTACAACATCCAGTACCAGCACACACACACACACACACACACACACACACACACACACACACACACACACATAGGTGTTAAGGAGGTAGCTTCCTTGTCACTTACACTATTCTTAAGAGAAAGATGGAAGGCACCATTGGGAAATGAGGAGAAAGCCTTCACCAAACAGTAACTCTTCTAGCGCCATAATCTCTGACTTCCCTGCTTGAACAACTGTGAAAATAAGTTCTATTGTTTACAAACTACCTGGTTTATTTGGTTATAGTAGCTTAAACAAACTAGGCAGGAACCTTTGCACAAAAGTTAAGATTTTTAGAGCACCTCGTTTTATTATTTTGCTATTTTGATGGACTTGGCTATATATATGTATATATATAAATATGTTTACATATGTACGTACAAATTCCAAACAATTACTAAAGCTAAGGAAATTCTGAGAGGCCGAAGTGTGGCTCAATGCATTCCTTTTCCTCTGACCAAGTCTTTTGGGTTGTTCTAAAAGCAACTAAGATTTATTACTTAAACATATTTCATTCCTGTCTACCAAGAAAATAAATGTCTTACTATGACCCATTTATAACTATATTAATAAGACTGGAACTATTCAGTTTGCCATCTACTGATATTCTGTCTTAAAACATGTCACCCCATTTTCAAAGCCTTATTGTGCTTCACTGCAATACATTTGAAGTAAAAAAAAGGAGAGAGAGAGAGAGAAAGAGAAAGAGAGAGAGAGAGCGTCATATTCATATGACTCCAAACTTCAAAAAAACAAGGCCAGGCACGGTGGCTCATGATTACAATCCTTGGTACTCAGGAGCCTGGGATCTGAGGATGAAGGTTCAAACATCCTTTATACAATTACTTAAAAAATAGGTCTGGGAGTTTGGCCTAGTGGTAGAGAGCTTGACATGCATGTAAGAAGACCCGGATTTGATTCCTGGGAACCACATACATAGAAAAAAGCTGGAAGTGGTACTGAGGCACAAGCTCTAGCCTTGAGAAAGTCCAAGGAGACTGCTCAGGCCCTCAGCTAAAGCCCAGGACTGGCAAAAAATAATAATTCTTTCATTATTAAACATTCTTTTTAAAAGATATCACTTTGGTAGGTGAGAAGTCATAACAAAAATCCAGCGTACAAAACGAAGTGTAACTTTGAGCATTGAATGTTGGCATGAGACATAATCTACTTCTTTATCTTGTGAACAAGGAAACCATCTTGCCCTCAGGTCCCAGATTTTGCCAAAGGCAGCAAAGGATTGTCACAAACTCAGTTCTAGAGTCCTGTGCTTGCCCTCTGAGTTTGGTGGAATGACACACCACATACTTTTTCACAAATCTGAGCCAAAGGAATTCATTTTGGGCAAGGCCTGAATAGAGACACAGAAAAGACTTGATCCCTTGTCAACCAGAGAGAACATCTCCAGTTTTTGTATTGTAGACCAATCATCCTCTCACGCACTCTCAGGAAACCTGAGATTTTGTATTGTTCATACAATGCTGCTTAGAGACTCCCTAGGAGCTACACTGGCAGTAACTAGGAGGACAGTTCCAATGATTTACACCTGTCATCCTAGCTACCTGGGAGGCTGAGATCTGAGGATCGTGGTTCAAAGCCAGCCTGGGCACAAAAGGACCTGAGACTTTTATCTCCAGTTAATCATTAGAAAACAGGAAGTGGAGTTTGGTTCAAGGGATGGGGTGGTAGCCTTAAGCTGAAGAGCTCAGGGACAGTTCCCAGGCCAAGTTCAAGCCCCAAGACACCCCCCCCCAAAAAATTAGAAGAACAAGCAATCTATGCAGGTTTCAGAGTTTTGGAAACAAAATTATAACACTGGAATTGAACTTCCTTTGTACAATTACTTAAAAAATAATTCACTATTAAAAATTCTTTTTAAAGATAGCACTTTGGTAGGTGAGAAATTATGAGACAAAATCCAGGGTACAAAACGAAGTGTAACTTCTGGCATTGAATGTTGGCAAGAGACATAATCTACTTCTTTATCTTGTGAACAAGGAAAACAACTTGCACTCATATCCCAGATTTTGCCAAAGGCAGCAAAGGATTGTCAAAAATTCAGATCTAGAGTCGTGTGCTTGCCCTCTGAGTTCGGTGGAATGACACACCACATACTACTTCACAAATCTGAGCCCAAGGAATTCATTTCGGAGAAGGCCTGAGTACAGACACAGAAGAAGAGACTTGATCCCTTGTCAACCAGAGGCCACACCTTTGGGCAATCAACTGAAAGATACAGTGTCTCTCCATGAGAAGACATGCATACACAAAATTGCATGTAAAATATTAAAATTTAAAGAACCCCCATTATTATTCATAAAGCCCAATCTTGACAGATCTGAGGAACTGAGGTGATGAGCTTATGACTGCCAGGTGAGTTTGAATTGGGAAATCATTCTCTATCTGTTTACTCAGGTGATTCTTTAAGTTCCTAGAGTAATAATAATAATAACAACAATAATAATAATGATTATGATAATAGCAACAATTCATACCACTGTGTGAATTTGGGGTCGTCTTTTTAGCTTCTATGCTTTTTATGTGAATGAGTTATTTGGCCTTTCATACTGGAACTATCTTAATGCCAGAAAGCAACTTATGCAAGGATAAAAGGGTCTGAGAAAGAGGATCGCTGGGAAAGGGAACGCTGAGAAACAATTTCCTCACAGAATGTCAGGTATGCAGATCAATTCACTGTGAGGGGTGCTATGAACTACAGAAAGCTTGCCAAACAGCAGAATGGTCCACCTCTGATCTGCATTAGAATACACTTGGATATTATATTTTATACTCATCCCGTATTATGAAATTTCCCCTTGACCTATGGATTACTTTTTTGTCGTTATGAAAACAATTTATAAACTCTCTCTCCAGTACCAGACTACATGCCTGGAGCTCTCACTCTGTAATAATCTTCTTTGCTGAGTAAATTATCCCATCCAGAGTTTACAGATGAAAAAACAGACATTCCTAAATCTAATCTGCATGGCTAATAGCAAATGGATTTGGGATTGCCCCTGCTCTCTTTGGCTGTGAGCTAAAAGCCACACTGCCATGAGTACGAAAGGACTGGGTATGGAATTTGGCCTACTTCCAACTCCATTTCTGTACCACATGCCTACAGTCCCAGATCAATCCCCCACTCCATCTCCATATTTCTGTTCTTGATTCCTTCACAACTCTATTAGTGCCTGTCCCCATGGAGATTGTATTTTCTTTTTGTGGGTCATGGAGCTTGAACTCTGGGCCTGGGCACTGTCCCTGAGCTCTTCAGCTCAAGGCTACAGCACTACCCTTGAGCCAAGCCCCACTTCCCATTTTCTAGAGGTTAATTGGAGATAAGAGTCTCAGATCCTTTTGTTCCCAGGCTGGCTTTGAACCTTGATCCTCAGATCTCATCCTCCTGAATAACTAGGATTACAGGCGTGAGCCACCATACTCAGAGGGATTGTATTCTTATCTCCTCATTTTCTCTCCATCCTTTTCTTCATTTACTCTGTTTCCTTCTAGGGAAGAAATGAAGAGAAAGGAAGAAGGCAGGGATGAAAAGAGGAAGGAAAGAAGCAAAGAAGAGAGGGAGGGAGGGAGGGAAGGAAAGGAAAAGACCCAGGAAGGAATCAGATCCCATAAAAGTTAGGGTTTTGCTGAGTGCCAGTGGCTCATGCCTGTAATCCTTACTACTCAGGAGGCTGAGATCTAAAGATCAAACCCAACCCAGTCCAAAATGTCCCCTTGAGACTCTTACTGTCAATTAACCACTCAAAAACTGGAAGTGGTGCTGGGGCTCAAGTGGTAGAGTACTGGCCTTGAGCATAGAAACTTAGGGACAATGCCTAGGCTCTGAGTTCAGGGCCCACAACTGACAGAATAAAAAAGGTAGCATCTGAGGTCTTTTCTGGGACATAAGATCATCTGTTGCTACTATAACTTTACTAGAATTAACAAAAGTAAAAGTTCTAATATGTATTCCGATTCAGGAAGTAACTTCACTGAATACACTTTCATTTTCAAAATTATGATGGCCTATAATCACTTGACACAATGTAAGTCACTAACATAAGATCTGAAGTATACACTACTACATTATTATATATTTTTAAATCTATGAAAATTACTTAATATAATTATAGGACAACCAAAAAATATTTTCACTCTAAAAGTTTCTCCCATGGTATCCAACTAGCACCTTTAGTTTGGAAGCTATAAAGGCATATATGAAGGAGCAAGCATTATGCTCTAGTGTGTGCAGAGCTGTGAGATTTGAATCTGCAAGTTTTACCAAGTGACATTTATGGGTTGGCAGTGTTACTTATTGGAGTCTCTGCAATTCACACTTTCTATCTAAACCAAGACATAACTTGTTTCTGATTAAACCGCAGAACACAGCTCCTGCAGATGCTTGAGTAAAAGGTGAGAGCAAGGCCATTTCCTTAAAATCAAATTATATGATAAAAAGAAGCATTTCCTTCCCCTGTGGAATTGAGATAAGTAAGTGATAGGTCATCATAGAGAAGATATTAAATATCAAGCCAGGGAAAGAGATGGCAAAAGTTACTATTTGCTTTTAATATTTTCAGTAAATTTAGGGATTAGTAGGGAAAACATTTTTGAAGTTCTACATGCAACATTTTGAAGAGAAATGAAATACACAACTAGAGTGTATTTGTTCTTTAAGAGGCTAGCTTTCCACACTTCCACGCTACTGTTACATTGTCATTATATAAAAAAAAAAGCAATAAAGGGATGTATCTGCCCCATAGGAATGCCAAAATTGACCTTGTGTCATAGCAATTTAGTCAGTGTGGCACAGGACTTGGGGTGCAAGGTGATAACTAAAACCTATAATATTATTGAGTGCCACTAGGGTAAAAAAGATTAGGCCACCCTACAACATTTGGCATCGAAAATGGGGCCATGTCTCAGAATTCCTTTTTTTTTTTTTACAATTTTGAAGAATTTCATTGGAGACTCTTATGAGTTAGCACGAAACTATCTTTATGTTTATTGCATACTTTCTTGTTTGAAGGAGTTTCTGTTTCTGTTTTATTTCTTCCTTGGAACTTGGAGTTCCGTCTCTAAAAGCAGTATAGGGCTCTGTGTAGTTTGAAGCAACCACCATTTCATAGAAAGAAAAGAATCATAACATCTGTTTCACTTTTAAATATCAAAATCACAATTCACCAGCTAAAGAGCTGGCTTAAGTGATAAAGAGTTCTCACCTAGCAAGTTCAATCTTTACTACTGCCACAGGGGGGAAAAAACACATCCATAAAAATTTAAAAACTGCTGGGCACGGTGGCTCATGCCTATAATCCTAGTTACTCAGGAGGCTGAGATTTGAAGATCAAGGTTCAAAGCCAACCCCGGAACAAAAGGACCTGAGACCCTTATCTCCAATTAACCTCTAGACAATGGGAAGTGGGATTTGGCTCAAGAGTAGGGCGATAGCCTTGAGTACAAAAGCTTAGGGACAGCACCAGCCCCTGAGTTCAAGCTCCAGAATGGGTACAGCGCGCACACACACACACACACACACACACACACACACACACACTCAAAACAGATGCATCTTTCTGATGCAAATGTATGAACACATAGAAGAAGTGGCAGGAAGAGACAGCCAGCTCCCAAATGATCTGGAACGCAGTGAGTGAGGGCAGTGCCTCACTGGCAGGAGGGGCAGCCTTCCTAAATGCTCAGTGGAGCTGCCTCATTGTGCCTGGAGATCTGATAGAGAGTCGGGGAATTGGAGCAACAACCAGCAAGATGCTAACTCTGGTTTCTCTTCCAAAGTTAATTCCCAGCAATTAAGAAGGCTCCCAGTGGAGACAGGAGCTACTATCTGGATCTCAGTTCCTGGCACTACTAGTTCCATTAATTACTATTGTAATTAGGGATGTGTTCTATCAATTAATGAAGTGTTGTCTATGCCCTACCAGCCCTGATCAGACAAAGGTGAGATATCACCTTTCAATGTAATAAAAGGTCAATGTGTTTTGTATGTTTGGGTAATGGTTAATAGCTACAATAACCTCAGTCTATAATTTTCAGTGTTTGCCTATACATGGATAATAATGTTAATAATGAAAAATCTTGGAGGTTCAAGTCATTTATATATAGCCCCAAATGGCTATATCTACTTTAAAAGTCAACATACAATTATTTTTAAAAGGTAACACAGACCCACTTAAATAAGATGAAGATACTTTTGCTTCAGTTTTAAGTAAGAGGAATGAACCTTATTTTACATCAGTATGCTAACACTCATGCCTGAAACTGAGTTATTCCTTTGACATTTCTCTTTTATAAATATCATCCTTTCTTGAGTAAAAATTTATTACCATGGATGTTCAAAGGCTCTTAATGAAAGGAACTCAGTCATTATATCATGAAAAGATGGAGAGGAAGAGAAGAGGGAGAAGGATGAAAATTAAGACAATTTCATTTTGAAAACAATCCAAATCATGTTTCCCTATGAATAACATGAAGAAAACAAAGGAGATGTTTTGAAAGGACCAGTTCGATCATGTTATTAGCAGTCCTGACACCACAGAATGATGAGAGTTTACATTAGAACTGGGTTGAAGCTAATTAGGTTTTATGATGAGTTGCTTCCTATTTGTGAGAGCTCTTGATTGCACAATTCACCTGAACTAATTGAATGAAAGATCAATTTTAGAAGAGAAGTTTGTTTTTTGTTTCTTGTTTTGCCAATCCTGGGTCTTGAACTCAGGGCCTGAGTACTATCCTTGGGCTTTCTCAAAGCTAGATCCCTACCAATTGAACCACCGCACCACTCCTGGCTTTTTCCTATGTATGTGGTACCGAGAAATGGAACCCAGGTCTCTCTGCATGCTAGGCAAGCACTCTACCACTAGGCCACACTCCTGGCCTGAGAAGGAAAGTTCTTTGACATATGTTCTGCCAACATGAAAGGTATAGCAGAGTCCAAGCCAAAACATCCAGAGAACAAATCACTGGCTACCACATGTCAACATTTTATGGGAAAACATTTTCACCAACAGATATTAATGTTGATCAAATTCAGTACCTTGTCGGACCCATGCCCCGTGATGAAGCATATGTTCTAGTACGTGGCAGCATTTATGACAGCCAGACACTAGCTCAGCCCAGGTAATGGTCATGGTGGCTTCCTCATCTTCACAGCTACTCGCAGGCCGTTCAAACAGGGAAATCAAGGCTGCCGTGAAAGCAATTGCTTGAACCTTGAGAACCATGGAACAATGACAGAAAAGACAACACATGGAAGGTAATTATCTTATAGGAGTCTGGGTTCATCAAGATCAATAAGGAACA
The DNA here is from genome assembly GCF_031878675.1 of Megascapheus bottae. Classification (NCBI taxonomy): domain Eukaryota; kingdom Metazoa; phylum Chordata; class Mammalia; order Rodentia; family Geomyidae; genus Megascapheus; species Megascapheus bottae. The sequence continues at coordinate 21,731,635 of NC_143509.1, forward strand.
CATAGTATAAGAATAGAATTTCTTCATGATTATTAAAAGGTATGAGCAATTCTGGAAAACAAAGAACAGTTACAAAGTTGATGAACCAGTGACTAAGGACAGCCTGTTACTAGCTTTTAAGATGGACTTGTCACTTAAAAAGAATAAGGACAAATAGCTTTCATGATTATAAAAGGAAATGATTCAAATTAAGCTGCCTCAGAGGTCTCTGGCCTCTTCCAGTGTCATTGAGTAAGTGGACAGGCAGGCAGGAGCCACGGCCCCCAGCAGCTGGGTTTCCATTCTGCCCTCTCTCATGTGCCATTCTTTTACTGAATGATACTGGGACAAGCACGCCTTACTTGTGCAATATTAAGCACCTCAAAACTTCTGAATCAAAATCAGAATTGCTTTGAAAGATATGTTTACTCCATTTAATATTAGCCCTTTATCAATACCGTAACCTAATGGATCAGGCATTTTATACTGGAAAATTATTCACCAACTCATTTTTCCTAAATGAGGAAAATGTAAATATATGTAGAACAGAAAAATATAATGAAGTTTTTTTATACAAGCAAGAAGACAAAGTGTCATCTAATCCATCTCTGTCCCATCCAATATATGTTACATTATAACCTACAAGGTAGGACATCATACTCGTGGCATTTTAGTTTCTACTTTGAGCTGAAGCTTAATGATTAAATCCATAGTGCTCATCCTTTCTCATCTCTCACTTACCTTTCCAGTTATATCCCCAAAGGACAGAATTGATTCATTGGCATCCAGTGGATCATACCAATAATCCATGCAAATTGGTGTTCCTTTCAGGCCTTGGACTTTGTATTGACAAGGAAAGTCTTCCTTGGATAGTAGATCATAGAAACAAATCTCCTTGCTTGTAAAAGCAACTGCTATCTAAAATAGCAGAAGAGAAAAGCATGAGGAATTTGTAGTGGGTTTTGTAGACTCGCTATACAAAGCAGATATGCAAATACAATCAAGAAATCAGATCTCCTCCATTGATGGTAGTAAGTGCATTACTTCTCATACATTGATACCCCTTCTCATGTTTTTGTCCTCATTTCCCTTCTCCCATCTCCTCCCAATCATATTGTTTTCCCCTCTTCCCTTTGCATTCTCATTTTTCTAACAGAGCTCCAAAATACAGACTAAAATCTGAGAGCATTGAAGAAAGAAATAAGCATTTCAATAATGGACCAAGCAACTGAGTAACTTATCACAAAGAAAAGACAAGTCTTGACAAAAAAAAAAAAAAACAACAACTAGTCCTAACATATCAATAGGATACTTCATGCAAAAAGAGCAAAATACACAGTCCTATCAAACATACTATATATTAAGTGATTTTAAAAGGTTTCAATAGTGCAAAAGATTTGAATCTATGTAGATTATCTTAACTGAAAACAATGGCATAAAGTTAGGCTACTGTTTATCTGGTACACAAAACCCATCAAAAAATTACCATTTCTAGGCCTGACATAGGAAAGATGTAATACCATCCTAGAAAATCTCGGTGGGCCAAAAAGCAAGGAAGGTTTCAAAGACTGTTATAAAAGGTCAGAAGCCAACTGGTGGCTAAAGATGATACATTATCTGATATGGAAGAATAACAAAGTGAATTGAAGGAACAGCACCATTTTCTAAATCTATGCATTTTTAATGTTACCGAAAACAAAAATCATACAAGCACTCAGTATTCCTTTTTAGAAAATATCATGAAACCCACTCATTATTTTGAAAACTGGTAAATAAAAGGGAGGAACTGGGCACTTGTCCTGCCTTTGTTATATAATGTGTAACTTATGACAATTAAATGATTAAATGAGAAAAGTAAGTTGCTTTTAATAGAAGTATTCCAGATTGTGAAGGGAAAGGAAAGGATGACATGAGGATATCATCTGTCAACCTCTAATTAGTGAACAATTATCAAATAATAAATGGTAATGGATATTATCCCAAGTCAAGAAAGAACGGGACAATTTGTATTCCCTCAGTGAAGAATGCATGCCAACCTGTTCTAAACACACAAACAAGCCCAAAACTGAGTAAGATCGCTCATTTGATGACAATTCACTTAACATGCCTGTAACGGGTACATGTGTTCATCCTCTGCACACCCATTAAAATCTAGACATGGGAAGCTCTTAGAGACAAACATCTAATGTTTTTTTAATCAAAAATCTCAATTTCCATAGCCAGAAATAACACCAGAAAAAGTATGTAACTCAAAATAGACATAACAAGTAGAGTTAGCTCAATGGAGCAGCACTTGCTTAACATGCATGAGGCCTTGAGTTCAAAAGAAACAAAAAAAGGAAAGATTCCCCGAAAGGAAAAAGAGGATACATGTCAATAATTCCAAAGATAGCAACCTTTCTCAGACCCTAAGGCACTCAGGAGACTGGTAATTTGACTAGGTAGTTGGTGACATTCAGGAGTTTTTTCTTTTCTTGCAGTCCTGAGATTTGAAGTCAGAGCCCAATGCTTTAATTCAGGTTCTCTATCACTGAGCCACCACTCCAGTCCTTTCTTTGTACTGGTAATCATATAGATGAGTATATGCCTAGATTGTGATCCACCTATTTTTATCATCCACCTGGGATGACAGGTTCCTGCCACCGTGCCAAGTTCCTTTCACAGAAATAGAACTTTACAGACATTTCTGCCCTGCCTCTCCCTCTTTGATCTTAGCCTCCTGCATAGCTAGGATAGAGGCTTCAGCCAGTGATTATTTGCTATTAACAGAAGGAACAACACTGATATTTTTGTTTTGATCATGATATGCCTTTTAGAAATGCAAAAGTATTGACAGATGAAATAATTTGACGAAGCTTTTTTGATATTGACTGGGTAGACACCGTGGTTTCAAGGTCCCAGGGCATACCAGGTTCTACAAACTGTTCATCATGCTTGTCTAGGCCTGTGATGTGGACTAGGATACGCTTGACCATCTGTGTGACAAGAGATGGTAAAATATGGATCTTCTTGGTCGGTACAGTGGTTGTCATCTGTCATCTCAGTACTCTGGGGAATCGCAGTTCAAAAGCCAGCAAGACCTCATTTCAGCTCATAGCTGGGCAGGGTTGCTTGTGTCTATCTACATCCCTACTACATGGAAAATATAAATAGGAAGATGGAAGTCCTAGCCAGCCAGGGCAAAACCACAAGACCCTATGTTAAAAGCAAAACCAAAGCAAAAGGGCTGGAAGCAGGGTTCAAGGTGCACAGCTCCTGCCTAACAAGCACAAGATCCCAGTTCAACCCTGATAAAGGAAAGATTATGAATTCTCTAAGTGACTACTTCCACTACCAAGTTAAGTTTCTTTACAAAATCTTCCCTTGGTCACAGGTACAGTCAGGTGAAGACATTTGGTCTAAGTCACTGCACCTGTCAGGATGAAGGAAGGGACCAGTAGAATTTCTCTTAAGGACATTAAGCTGTCCCATGCCTCTCTTGCTCTGTGTGGGATTCACCAGCTTGCTGCAAACTGTTAACTTACTAGTTAACAATGCAGCAGGGACATGTCTAGGACAGAGCCTAGGGTCTGAGCCATTATCAGTGATGTCATTTCAAGGCAACAGGGAGCAGCTTGGGAAACGGAGGCACTCATTTGCCTCTACTTCCATTTCCTTCAGGTCAGGTAAGGCACACCCAGAGTCAGGCAACTCTCTTGCCTTGAGACACTTGAGATTGATCAGGAGCCCTGCCCTGTATTCCCACCATCTTCCTTTTTTCTTTTTATTTATTTAACTTGATTATATTTTTTCTTTCTTTCTTTCTTTCATTTTTATTGCCAGCCCTAGGACTTGAACTCAGGGCCTGAGCATTGTCTTTGGTTTTCTCAAGGCTAGAGCTCTACCACTTGAACCACAGCAACACTTTTGGCTTTTCCTGTGTATGTGATACTGAGGAATAGAACTCAGGGCTTTGTGCATGCTAGGCAAGCACTCTACCACTAGGCCAACTCCCAGCCCTTAACTTGATTATTTTTATTATTTACTTTTATTATTAATTATTGTTATTCTTTTTAACAAAGGGATTTAGAAAGGCTTAGCAAGGCCTCCTACCTTGTTTACATTTTCCAGAGACACAAGACTTGTCACCCACAGGTGTTTGAGCTTGGTGGCATCTGATGTGATAGGCAGTGTTTTTTGGAGCTTTAAATTCTCTCCCCAGATCCCCAGTAAACCTTCTTTACTGATACTCAGATAACGACTGGAATTTTTTAGGAAAATCACTTTCTGAATAGTGTCCTTGTGTTTTCCGGGGAGGAATTCCAGATCGCTCCACTGGAGAACCACCATCGCCTTGGTCCGCTCGTCTTTCTCATAGAGAGATAACAGAATAAAGGAGGCCAGCTTGTCCCAATTAATAAAGGTATCCCGGGTCACATTTACTTTGTCAAAGAGCTCCCCGTATTCTTCCTTGGTGCCCCAGCCAATGGTCTCAATCATCCTCTGCATGAATTCATCTCTGGACAAACAAATGGTTCTCCTTGGCTCTAGGGACTAGACAGAGAAATAGAGATTTAATACAATAGCAAAAGCATAATAGGTTCCAAAGCATTGTTGCCCAACATCAAACAATCAATAATTCTAAGATGCAAAGAAAAATGGTATCCCTGCTCTCCCTTGCTTATCTCATATTGTTACAGTATTTCACCTTGTTATCTGATATATTTTATATATGCATATTTGGTTATTTGAAATAGAATAGGGAAGGGGGGAAAACAAGGATGAGGGGTGGAGGTGGGAGGAGGGAAATGGGGACCGAGACATGAGAAAGGGTATCAATGTATGTTAAGTAATGCACCTTCTATCTGGTGAACATAATGTAACCCTTCTATTAATTACAATAAAAATATATGAAAAAATGGTGCTACAATTAAATGGATAGTGGCTAAGGAACATAATTCACAGGGCTAGAAATGACATCCTTAACTGCAAAGTCCTGATGCTAGAAGAGAAAGGCAGGAGAGTCAGAAAAGTTGTTTCATGAAAGAGAGGTCACAGAGGTGTTCAGATATTCACAACAATAACTGCACACACACACACACACACACACACACACACACACAAAGTAGCCTCTAGGACAAGAAAATGAGCTTCCAGAAGGAAGATAAATCTGGAGATACTTAAATTTTAGTAGTGCACAATCCATTTTCAACTTATGACTTTCGCAGCTTTAAGCTCATAAGTTTACACATTCAAGCCTCTGTTCCTGCTCATTTGTTATGTCAGCCTCAGGCAACTAATACAGACATGATGAGAAAAAGACAAATTTCCAAAAGTGGTTGAATATCACCAGTAAAAGTATAATAACACCAACTTTTCACTGAGGGATAAGCAATCCTCTCGTGTAAACAGGCCCTTCCAAAGAACAGTGAAGACACCTGGCCTTGAGGTCTCGGCTTTCCAGGTAGTGTTCTTTGCAGGATCTTTTGCACACCCCGGTAGCTGTTCCAAGGGAAAACATGGGGTCAAGTTTCTGTAACCCTGTGGTCACCCCATTTTAATAATTAGCCCAATACACAATTAGGTTTCACATGTACTCCTGTTAAAAGTCACTTCCTTTTATGTTGCTAATTCATCACAATTGAACCCAGGGCCAAATACATTAGGCTCCTTCCAAAAGAAGCTAGCATGTATATATATTTTCCAACATCACAGTTTTCTTGAACTTACCACACTTTACCATCACACTTGTGGGGGTGGGCTATGTGAAACAGAAAAATCACCAACAGAAATAAATGAAGACTTCCTGGAAGTCTAAGAGCTAAAACCCAAGGACCAAGTAAGTGTTTCCCATCTTCTCTCCCTTGTCTTGCTATTGGGAAACTTAGATTCTAATATGTTTTTAAATGCCTCTCAAATCAATGCCATGACTATAGATGCAGATAAATCTGTGGAAGCAGGCACATTCACAATGAATAATGAAGATGCACTTTCTTTTACCTAAGTGGGTAGTTCAATTTTGACAGATTGGTAGTAAGTTATCAACATTTCCTACATTGGAGACACAGTCAGGAAACATGACACAGAAAGCTGCATATTGTTGCATGAGTCAAACAAATGTAGTTTTCACCCCAGATCCAGCCAATATGTGAGAACCTCTAGCTAGCTATATTTCCCCACTGATACTCAGTTTCCCCATTACTGGTGTTTGCTAATTACCTTTATTGAGATAAGTTTAAAAAAAAAAACTATGTGTTTGTCATACCATTACTCAAAGCTTAAGAATGTTCTTAAAAAGATAAAAATAAATAGGATTAAATTAAAAAATTCTAACTTGACTGAGCACTGGCAGCTCACAACTACAACTCTAGCTACTCAGGATGCTGAGGACCATGAGTTCAAAACCAGCCCAAGCAAGAAAGTTCACAACACTTTTAATCTCCAAATAATCACCAGAAAACTAAAGGTGAATCTGTAGCTCAAGCTCTAGAGCAGAAAGGCTCAAGGACCAAAGACTTAACTCATCAAAAATTATGGTGTTTCAATCAATAATGTGATTTAAATTTATAAATTCTATTTCATAACAAATTGGATAAATGAGTTAAATATTCAATTAAACTACCTAGTCTAAGTATAAAAGCACAAATGCACTAATTTTGATACCACCTACTTGATTTTCATTTCATCAATGATCCTCAGGAACTAGAATTAATGCCATCATTCCAGCATACAACACATATCCAAACTATGGAAAGATAGTGAAGGATAGAGCGCCTGAGCTCCAGCCACAGCTTGCAGTTACATATCTCTATAGGGATAATGATAATTCACTCTTGGGACTGCTTTAGGATTAATTGGTAATTTCATATCTGTGTAGCCTATGATATAATTTAATGTGTGTTTAGCCCATTAATGCACAATAAATGTTAATTCTCTTCAGAAGGGTTTAAAAACTATTAAGGACTTCATAACTGAACTTGTGTGTGTGTGTGTGTGAGAGAGAGAGAGAGAGAGAGAAAGTATAAATAATTTTTGACTTAAGTAAATTGATCTTTTCAATCAGAGGTGGCGCATGCTAGCTGATACTAAAATACTTCTTGGGAGATCAACTATGTACAGTAGATACCCCCAACACGATAACCACAAGCTCTGCTTCTATCACCATTGTCATGATGGTATAGAAGACAGTTTTGACCTGAAATTAAATAACTATACATACTCTTTCAGAGCCATAGACACACAAGTAAGAAACTGTTCTAAGACACTCTGTTGCCAGAAACCTTCCATATATATATATGTGTGTGTATATATATATATATATATATATATATATATATATATATAGTGTGTGTGTGTGTGTGTGTGTGTGTGTTTAGAAAATTCTGGGCAGTGTCAGGCACGGAGTCATGCCTGTAATCCTAGCTACTGAGGAGGCTGAGATCAGAGGATCCAGGGCACAAAAGGACCTGAGGCTCTTATCTCCAATTAATGTCTAGAAAATGGGATGTGGCTCAAGGGTAGGGTAGTATCCTTGAGCTGAAGAGCTCAGGGACAGTGCCCAGACTGAGTCACAAAAGAAAAAGAAAAAAAAAAAGAATTGGAGGCAGGAGATAACTCCATGGAGAAGAACCTAAGAAAACACCTTGGTCTAAAAAAACTGCTCATGTACCATGATTTAGTTGTTTTAAACAGACAATGCATGAGATTTAGTATAATAAGGCAAAATAGTCTTTAACTTTGAAGATATATACTCATATACATATATATGTATTTGAATAAAGACTCTAGTTAGCATTTAGACTCTTATGTCTAAATTTATCATCCAGTATCTGTGTACCTTTAGGCCAGTCATCACCTCTCAGGGTTTGGATGAGACAGACATTGATAAGAAAATCTACATAAGAGGCTATCTTTACATTAACTTGCTCCATTAAGCTTTACTTTCTCTTACTGAAGATATGTCCATATAAACTTAAATTCACAAGCATGTAAGACAGGTATAAAAAGGAACCAGAATTTAGGAAACTTAATTTTCTAAATTATAAAACAGAGCATAAAATCACTCATCCCTCTCTAGTGAAAGTTTAATTATTATAGCTTTGATAAAACCTTCCTCCCAATATAAAATTTGTTCCGACATGGACATAAGCCCTTCAGATAATAATTATATAATGTTATATTTAAGTCTTATAATTTAAATCTATATGATTTAAATCTACACAATAGATTTTCAATGATATTAATCAATATTGTCTGGTCTCCTTGAATTAAAAATGCAGTACTCTGGCCTCTCTTAGAATAATTCTTCTAGACCATATGAAATGTAGGTGTGCAATTGTAAAGCATAGTTTTATGCGGTTCTTACAAAACAATGTTTGTAAATTCATTGTTGCTGCATCTTTCTAACAGTTGGGAAAGAAAATTATGAATTGTTAGCTCCAATTGTTCTTACGAGAATCAGATGACTGATACACTCAGGATGTGTGGTTGGTTTCCTTGGCAAACATCACTTACCTACATCTGGTGCTGACAATCAAACCTCCAGCCTTACTAGCCCCAGTCCTTGTTGTTTGGACAAAGGTCTGTTTGATTAGTTGAGACTGAACTAGAATATTACCTATCCAGCCCAGGCTGGCATTGAACCCATGATCTTCCTTCTACCTCCTAAGTATTGAGGTAACAAGCAAATGCTATCACACCTGGTTTTGCATAACCTTAGAAGATTAGAAAGTATGTTTGCCTGAATCACATTGAAAGGACATCATGAAAGTTATTTTCTTCTGCCTGGAAAACATTTTCTGCATTGGTCAGTTCCGGTTGAGCTTCTTGAATACTTGTTTTTTAAACATGACATTTGAAATCAGTGAATAAAATCTTTAAATAAAATTAAAAAAAGAAAATGGAAAATTTCCTTTTGAGTTGTATTAGACTCAGATTTCTCTTTTGACACTGGAAACTGCCTATGTGTGTGTATACTCCAAAAGTGCACCCTTTCTAAAAATAAAAACTTTATACAGACTGGTTTTTGTCCTTAAGATCCCAAGTTTTGAGTTGTAAACATTTGAGTTTGCTAATCAAACTTAGTTTTTAAATGCTTTAAAAAAATTTTTTTTTCACAAATATGCCATGCTTGGAAAAGAAAGTATGAGGAAGGAAAATATGAAAAATCTTCTACATTTTCACCCTCTAAGATATATTTTAGGCAGAAGTCAAAATGACTATGTATTGCTTACCAAGTAGTTCTTTTTTTTTTTTGCCCAGGCCCTGTCCTTGGACTTTCTCAAAGCTAGAGCTCTACCACTTGAGCATCCAGCACCATTTCTGGCTTTTTTCTATGTATGTGGTACTGAGGAATTGAACCTGGATCTTCCTGCATGCTAGACAAGCACTCTACCACTAAGCCAAACTCCCGGCCCCTACCAAGTAGTTCTTTAATACATTAATCTTTCAGATTGCCTTAAGTAAGACTATGACAGTATTTCTTAGAATATACATTGTTCTTTTTCCTCATAATAGTCTGTGGATAAAACATAAGGTTATTTATAACCTCTATTATTACTCAACAATCCCCAGGGTATTACTGTTGCATATAACACAGGACTATACATACATCTTTATTTGATTATATAATTCATTCCTGAGGAAAATAATCCCTAAAAGGTTATGCATATTCTCATAGCTTTTAATGCTGTTTTTTTATTATAAAGGTAATACACAGAGGGATTACAGTTACATAAGTAAGGAATTGAATACAATTCTTGTCAAACATTGTTACTCTCTCTCTCGTTTTCTCCCACTTACCTCCGCCCCAACTATCCTCCCCCCACAAGCCATAAAGTTCATTTCAAAATGTCTTGTGAGTGTCACTGTTGCATTATTCACTTTTTGTCCTTTTCCCTCACCATTTCTGTGATTACCTATCGCATCCTCAAATCAGATAAGCTTATATATAATACAAAGCATATCAACAGGGGGTAAACCAAACAGGGGGAAACAAAAGAAGAAAGAGTAACCAGTACACCAAGAAAAAAAAAAAAAAAACATTCTCATTTCCGTATCTTGTAGTTCATTTCGATTGGTACTTTTGTATAAGGTCATATTTACATAGTTATTGAGCAACTGTGATCCTCTGTTAGAACTATCCTAGACATATACTAATTATTTCAAATGAGGGAAACCAGGCAGCCTATGTTTCTTATTTCAGTTAATATGATGGTTTTCAAGTCTTTACATTTCCTTATGAATGGTGTGAAATCATGCCTGCTGATGGAAGCACAGAATTATGTGTATCTATACCACATTTTTCTTGATCCAGTCATCCACTGAGAGGCATCTGGTTGATTCCATGTCTTGGTTATGGAAGAAATACTGTGATGGTAGCTTTAGTTGACCTTCTTTGTGGTCATTTAGGTAAATGTCCAGGAGTGGGGTTGCTGGGTCATAGGAACGTCCATGCTGCTTTCCAGAGTGGTTGAACAAGTTTACATTCCCATCAACAGTGCAGTAGTGATCCTTCCTGGCCACATTCCCTCCAGCATCTGTTATTATTAATTTTCCTGACATTGGCCATTCTAAATGGGATGAGGTGGAATCTCAATGTTGTTTTATGGTCAGAACATCTCTGGCCATAAGAGAGATGCAAATCTAACAGCTTTTGATATGTCTTGCCAAATCCTCCTCAAAAAGGCTGATCAGATTTACTTCTCACTAATTCAATATAAAGTTATCCTTATAAAAATTAATAAGTAAAACACTTGGCCAGGCTGCAGTATTGCTCTTAAGATTCATTAGCTGTAGATGCATTGTAGTTCTTGTACAACCCTACACATTTCCTTGTTTCTTGGTATTAAAAGAGCGATACATTCTCAGAGCATACACTTCACTTCATCTTTCAAAATCTACTGTGCTGTGAATGTTATTTATATTTATTTCTTAAAATATGTGTTTCCTTTCTTCTACTCCATAAATAGAGACGTGTAAAATAAGAATATAAATTCCAGTTTAAATTTATAGAGAAAGAAACACCCAATTTCACTAGAAATCTGGATATTCTTCTCTGTCTTCAGAGAAGACAGAGATGAGTTTGGATCTAAGATTCATGGCTCTTATCCATTGGTGAATATTTGATTCCAGACCCTAGAAACAAATGTCAAATGGTGATAGACATCCATCCATATTTTGAGCCCATCTATCCATCCATCTATCCACCCATAAAGGCTTCAACTCATTAGTATAAACAATGCATCATAAGGAAAAAATATGGGGTAGATTCATTCATTTGATGAATACATCCTTTCATGGCAAATATCATCTTAAATGTTGAGCACTCGCTTTGAACAATACAGAGAAGGCAGTTTTCATATATTGTTGCTTTAATGGGGGGCATAGGTGTTCCAGTTGTTACCAAAGACCAATGGCCCTAGATTACTAGAACGTAAAAATTACCACGAATATCACATCTATATTGCTTTAATTTTCAATGCAATGTAGACTTTAGGCTTCATGAAACATTAGAGTCACAAAAATCTAAGGAAACTGCACCATTTCCAAAGGATTGGAAAGACCTAGAAAAACATAAGTGAAGTAAGCCAGGCCCGGAGCAAAAAAGGTTGAATATTTTCCTTATCTGTGGAAGCTAGATTTTAGTTTTTAAATGTAAAAGTAAATGTGGTGGTTCGTATGCAAGTGTACATAAATGTACAAATTGAAATATAGAGATTTAGGAGAGAAATCAAACAATGTAAGTCTTTAGAAAGACAAAACCATAACTCAACAAAATAAACACCAAAAAGTACTTGAAAAGGTTGGGTAGGGACAAGATGGGGATAGACAAAAGAAGAAGACAAGGAAGGGGGGATAATGCAGCAACAAACTCAATGAATGCTCTACAAAATTAAGAAAATTGAGGGAGGGCCAGGAGTTTGGCCTAGTGGTTAAAGTGCTTGCCTAGCATGCATGAAGACCCCGGTTCGATTCCTTGGTACCACATACATAGAAAAAAGCCAGAAGTGGTGCTGAGGCTCAAGTGGTAGAGCTCTAGCCTTGAGAAAGTCCAAGGACAGTGTTCAGGCCCTGAGCTCAAGCCCAGGACTGGCAAAAAAGTAAAATAATAAAAAACAAGAAAATTGAGGGAAGGGTGAGCTGAGAGGGATGGATGAGAATGACAAGGGATGACATTAATCAACGTGTTCATAAACTGCTTTGTTGAATAGCAACTCCTTTGTTCAACTACAGAAAGATAATAAAAACATTGTTTTAAAAAGAAATCCTCTAAATTGAAAGGGCCTCCAGGATATTGAAACAAAAGCCATATAATGAATGATTGTTGTCCTTAATGTACTATGTTGTCTCTCATCTCCTTTGCTGTCCCTTGGTTATCTCATATTGGTATAGTATCTCACTTTGTTATCTGATATATTGAATTTATTTGTATTTGGATATTTGAAATTTGATAGGGAAGGGGGAAAACCAAGATGGGTGAGGGGTGTGGGGGGGGGAGGGAAATGGGTACCAAGACATGTGAAAGGGTATCAATGTATGTGAATTAACGCACCTTCTATCTGGCAAATATCATGTAACTCTTTTACTAATTACAATAAAAAAAATGTTTAACAGGAAAAAAAAAAAGAAATCCTATAAAGGCCAAAACTCTTTTCTTAGTTGGTAAGTTTCATGTTTTTAATTCAGATCATTATAATTCTGTAATGCCCTGTTCTTTACATAAAAAATGATTTATAACAGGATGACACACTGTTGCTTTCTCCAGGACCTGCTACTCTTATGAACCACTTCCCTGAAATTAATATTTCTTTTGTCAGACACAAGGCGTGATTTGGGGGTAATGTTCCGTGACAGTTGAGTGAGTATACAATATCAAAAAGCACCCGTTCCCTTCTATCTCTATAATTAAATTTCAGATAAACATGCGTTATGCGGCTGGGTTTGCCTCAATTTCCCTTGGTCATAAACTAGCTGTGAATATGTATTAGCACTTGCTGTCAATGTTCATGGTCCTCTTCTGGAGCAGAAGATTAGATCAGTTATTTCAGAGCAGATGTACCAGTTTTTATCACCCTTGCAATTTTCATCTTCCAATGAACATTCATGAGAGACTGAACAACAGCACAGTAGATGCCAGTCTGCCAGCCAATGCTCATCGCACTGCTTTTTCTAGCTTCAATGGCTTCAGTTGGTTTTAATTTGCTTTTACACTATGTTAGCAATGATTCAAGAACTCACAAAATCAAATGGAGTTAAAGTGTCCCGACTAATATTTACACAAGCCCCTGAAATCTCTGCATGAAAAAACGAAACTTTGGAATGAAAGTCTCTCCAGCCAAAAAATGGAACAACTGAGTTTCTGCCGGGGCCTACTGGCAGCAAATTGGGGTTCCTGAAATAGGGGGCAGGGACTGGAAAAAATAGAAGAGAGACAAACACATCGGGTCCGGGATGTCTGCCGCCCAGGTAAAAACTGCAGCCTCGTTTATTGTCAACTCCAGGCTTATATCCCTTCTTGAAACCAGGGAACTTCCAGCTGTTACATTCATATGGTAAATCTCAGGTCATTTAAACAGAATAAGGCCATAAAACAATAAGACAATAAAGCCATTGTCTGATGCAAATCAAGGTACAATTTGATTCCACTCTGGCTCCCAACAAGTTTCCTATGAAGTAGAAGTGAATTGAACACAATTGTGGCTGCAGGGGAAAGCAAGATCAATACATCTATCTTCATTTTTTAAATAAAGAAGGTCATAATTCTGGTGAAACCGAATTGTTCTTATTTTCCTCTTGGATCCTGAAAGTTTTCAATTCTTACTGCATCTCAGATCATCTCTTTTACTGAACTTAGAAATGTAGAGACCGAGGTTAACAAGTGAGGCGAGGGGGCTTCATGTGTTGTGTTGTGTGTGTGTGTGTGTGTGTGTGTGTGTGTGTGTGTGTGTGTGTGTATACCCTTTCTCTTGTATCACTATAATTAAATTTCAGTGTGTGCACAGTGCTCCAGGATCTCAGCACTGTCCCTGAGTTTTCACTGAAACTTTGTGCTCTTCTATTGGAACCACCATTCCACTTTGGGCTTATTGGTGATTAATTGGTGAGAAGGGTCTCAAGGACTTTTCTGCTCAGTCTGGCTTTGAACTGCAATCCTCAGATCTCTGCCTGTTGAGTAGGAGATTTACAGGCAAAAGCCTATGTTACTCAGCCTTAAATATATACTTTTAAAGGAACTATTATCCACTAGGTAAAAATCATAAGATTGTGACAAGAACTTCATGCATGCATAAGATTATTATGCATTGAACCTGAAAAGCATTTTAGGGAATGTATATCATACCCAAAAATGAAGGAACTTTGGGGGTAGGGGTAGGTTGAATTAAGGTAGCTAAAAACTATCAGCCTCGCACTGCATAATGTCCTTTTAATAACAGTGAACCACATTTATGATGATGGTTTCATAGGATATCACCTAATAATGCCATGCCACATACCTTTCAATGCAGAAAATTAGAAAATACTATTTTTAAAAATTAACAAGTTTATTATGTAACATATTTCATATTCTAAGTAGCAATCTTACGTACAAAAATGTAAATGATATTCACAGCCTTTCTCCTATTTTATGAAAATCCATCAAAATCCGAATGTCCAGAATGAAAGGAATGAAATGATCATGTATAATTGTACTTCCTGATCAAAATGATGGTGTCTGGGGGAAGGGAAGGCTCAAGAGCCACTGTGCATTCTGGGACATGTCCACTCAGGCTTGATCATTGGCGACTGTACTAGTGAAGGTGCACTGAGCAAGAAGAAAGTCCATCAAATTTGGGTTCTTCATAAGTTGTGAGGAAACTTGACTGTTTTGAAAGAAGAAAAAATAAGGAAAAGGTAGGAAAGAATCAAACCTAAATTTCTAAATGTGCATAAAGCCTAGTCTGTCTAGCAAGATGTCTATCCTCAGCTTTTCCAGTTGAGACAAAGAAGCATGGTTAACACTTCCTGTTAGAGAATCTGTCTACTGCCATTTTGAGATTTGTATACAGATAAATCAAAGATAAGTTCCGTAACTGTTATTATTTTATTTTATTCTCCAAGCACAGTTTTAGGGCCTCCATAATCTCCTTCTGAATTTTCTGGGCATTTGAGTTAAGGAAGCACAAATCTGTGGTGATCAGATTTCATTCACTCCCAAGTAAATTTGTTCAAAGAATTCTCACTGGATCGTTTCTGGAAACTTCCTGCTAGGATGTTTTTGTTTTCTCACACTGAACTATTTTGAAGCATTTGACTTTAAGCATAAATACCTCATGGGTTACATGTTTCCAATAGTGATATAAAACTAAATATTTGTCAGAGCTTGGATTAATGGTAACATTCAGTAGATAAAGTAGGGCCAGCACCTGGCTTTGAACCCACAACCCAGGGCCAACACACATGTGCCAGGAAATGAAACAAACAGTTGCTGGGAAAGACAATTCAGGACCCAATCCAGACAGCCTAGCAGTGGAAGGCAAATTATAGTCCCAGATCAAATAGACAAAAGAGAGAATATACTGACACCCAAAGATCAACACCAGAGGGTGGAGGTAGGGGGGAAGGAAATGGGGACCAAGATATGAGAAAGGGTATCAATGTATGTGAATTAATGCACCTTCTATCTGGCAAATATAATGTAACCGTTCTATTAATTACAATAAAAATATATGAAAAAAAGATCAACAACAGAGCAAACAAATAAATGTTTGTATACCTATATAGCTCATCATGCACAAGAAACCTAATATATGTCTCACAAACCCCAGTGAAGCTTTCAAAAAAATCTCATTTCCTTTAGATAATAATTTTTACTGCTCATAATTCCTATAAAATCAGTACCAGAGCCACTCTTTCCTATATTATTGCTGGCTTTTGTAGTTTCTAAGAGAATACACAATACAACTGACATCAAAATGATATAAATATCCAGAGACACGTCATTTCTTGAAGCATTTCAAGTTCTATAGGAAAGCTGGAGTAGCTATTATCGTATAGTGCTGTGAATAATACACCTTTCAGTCCCTTCTGGCTGACAGAAGGGCCTTTGATATCATCACTTGAAAGAAAATGAAATCCACCAGTGACTTTTATTGTTCTTCTACTCATACAACTTCTTTGGCTGTTGAATGTGTTAAGAACGGACGGACTTTTTTCTTAAAAGCCCTCCTCTCAATTTTATAAAAAGCTATCATAGATCCTCTATTTACAATGGAAGCTCTAAATCATATTCTTTTCTCCATTTTTGGCCCATTAGTATCAGCTGGTAATTTCAAAATTAATGATCCAACTTAGAAAGGTTTAATGCAAAACAAATGACATTCCCCCCCCCCAACAAAAACACCTCTGACTAGATTTTCCGGTTTCACTTGAGCTGCTAATCTGTAGTTTGAAAATATGTCTACCCCTCACCTTGGGGATCAGTTTCACTCACAGAACTTTACTAACATTTGTTCTCTTAATAGACACCAGAATTCAAATCTTTTGTGTTCTTAGCACCAGAACTAAACTATCATGTTTCTGCTCATTCCAGAGTCCAAGCTGTCATCATGTGCTGTTACATTTCCCTCATTGTCCACAAGCTGTCAAAATGATGCTGTGTCTACCAAAATCTGCCAGATTCATTTGTGGCATTGGGCAGGAGTAACACTGAAATCTTTCAGAAAAAGAGGGTTAGATGGATGAATAACAGATATATGAGAACTAAAATGAGAAAAGTATGGGCATGTCTTTGATGCTAAATATTGTAGACTCTATTATTTTAAAAATGGCAGGTAGAAGCCTGGAGTTTGGCCTAGTGGTAGAGTGCTTGACTAGCATGCATGAAGACCTGGGTTCGATTCCTCAGTACCATATACATAGAAAAAAGCCAGAAATGGTGCTGAGGCTCAAGTGGTAGAGCTCTAGCCTTGAGAAAAAGAACCTAAGGACAGTGCTCAAGCCCTGAGCCCAAGCCCAGGACTGGCAAAAAAAAAAAAAAAAAAAAAAAAGGTAGATAAAGATGACAATATTTTTATACAGAGAGAATGTGAATAGTTATGCAAAAGGTAATGTGTAGATGGATAGCTAAACATTTTTAAAATGTGTGCCAATTATAAGCCAATATTAAGTTTCACATGCTGTTAATTTCAAAGTTGCATTCTGAAATACTGCAAACCTGCTTCCAGTAATACAGATACTCTGACCACCTACTGAGAATCTTATGAATTTCTGATATCAAATTTTAGCATCCATAATGAAGTAGAAAGAATGGAAGCTCTTTCTATTTAAATTCCATAGCATCAGAAGATATTTCTTCCTATTTGAAGCTACCAATCACTTTGATACATACTCTTCATTATTCATGGTTACCAAAGTTCACGTGAATTGACTAAGGTAAGGAGAAGGAAATTATTCATTTATAGTTAAATCTTAGGGTATATTTTCCATATGGAATTAAAATGACACTGCTCAAAGACCAACAAGAAGTATAGGAGATGGGTCTTTTTTATGGAGAGAATTTTCATACAACAGATGTTGATGTTTGCATTTGCCCAGTTCTATGTTCATGTCAAATGGGAAGACAGTTCATTGGTTCTGGTGATTCCTTTAACAAACTCTTGTATTACTGATTTTCCTCATTGGTGTGATAAAAATACCCAAGAGAACTTCACTGAAGGCAATATTTCTTTGGATTTGCCATTTCAGAGCCTTCAGTTCACAACTACTTGGTCCTACAGGAGACATAATCTCATGACAGACAGGAAGGGGGGGAAGAGGAAGAGAGAGGGAGTGAGGAAGGGAGGGAGGGAAGTAGGGACAATATACCCACCCCATGATTCATTTCCTACAACTCAGCCCTACGCCTGCCTCCTAAAGTCTCCTCCAAGAAACATCACCAGCCAAGGATCTGACCTTTAACATGAAAGTCTGTGGGGGTTATATCATATTCAGACCATCACATGTGGCTTTTCTCAATAACAACCATAATATTTGTTTCCCTCAAATACATTAATTTCTAAGAAACCATCCATCTTCAATGGCCATGTTATTCATGTACAGACATCTCAAACTAAATATGAGTGACCCTGAAATAATTCAGAGATGCAGTTACCAAGCAGATGATGTAAAATCCAGACCTGATGAGTTTCCACTCCTTAAAAACTGTTTAAAAAGAGAAATGACTGCCCATTTTAGCTTAATGACTTTGTGTGCAACACAAACCTTCTATTCAATAAGCTCCATACTTACCTTGAAGGCGCTCTGTATTTTCTCAAAGTCGCCCACACTAAGCCGGCTCTCAAGTGGGACAGAGCCATAATCCTCATTGCCTTCTCCACCTCCTCTCCTCTCAGAGTGCTCTGATCCAGACTGGGACTCCTTGTTTAACTCATCTGCTGTGTCCTGGTAACTCATAACAATTTCACCTCTTTTCAGCATACTTCAACTTTCTGTGCTTTTATTTTTGCTCCCTTCAACAAGTACCTCCAGAAAAAAACAAAAACTACACTGAACAACATTCCAAAAAGCCAAAAGCACAAACTTTTAAAGGCATCCAAGCAAGAGGTAAAACATCCAACTCCTGGTTGGCAATGAAAGCCCTCCCTCTGCTCACTTATTTGCTTCTGAGGATTATATCTCAACCCCACAATGCCCCTCCTTTGACTAGGTTTAACCTGACTTGATAAAAAATGTATAAAGCTTCGTCTATGTTTATAGCAACTGACACACCAAAACCCAACTCTGAAGACAATTCAAATGCAGTAGAAAAGCAACTTCCCAAAATGTCTTTGGCTCTTCTTGCTTACATGAACACAGCACAGTTTCCAGCAGCATTTTCTCACCTGAGAGCATTTCGTGGCACAACTCAATGTTCTTTTATCAGTGACATATCTGCCCCACAAGGACACCTTCTCAGCAACGTGGTGGCATTGTTTGTCTCATCTCTCCCTGGTGCCTTTGTGTATCTCCTGGCAACAAGCATAAAGCCAGCTTAAAACTTTTCCTTTTCCTCCCCTCCACCCCTAGTGACTGAAGTGAGGCTTGAATGCATAATGTAAATGTCAGTTATTGTTTTCTTTAAAGAAGGGCAGCCTACTCATTTTTAGTAAACAATGATGTAAAGACAACTTTTACAATGCACATTAGGAATTATGAAACAACATAATTAGTTGCTGCAATTTTATATTTCCCATACACACAAAAATACATGCCTTATTTTTTACATAGTAAGAATCTTATCATCTTTCTCTTTTTAACTGCTACTTTCTGTTTTCATTCAAGGTATCATATGATTGTGTTCTACTCTTCAAGGTATTTTTTTTTTGTTTTTTTGGAGTTTTTTGTTTGTTTGTTTGTTTTTTTGCCAGTCCTGGGCTTGAGCTCAGGGCCTGATCCCTGTCCTTGGACTTTCTCAAGGCTAGAGCTCCACCACTTGAGCCTCAGCACCACTTCCAGCTTTTTTCTTCATGCATGCTAGGCAAGCACTCTACCACTAGGCCAAACTCTCAGCCCCTCTTCAAGGTATGCTTTTTAAATCACACACTAAGAGCTGGGTTGTGGCTCCAGTGGTAAAAATGCCTGCGGAGCAAGCATGAGTCCTTGAGTTGGAACCTCAGTGTTCTCATCCTACCTTAAGCAAGTCAATGGTATTTTGCTGTACAACAGTACAATGCAGTATGGCCTAGCCCATTCTTCCAGGTTCCAGGTTCCAATTCCCAGATGTGATCATCCCATTGGGGCTTCTCACTTGGGCTATGGATACCACAAATCTCTTGGCCTCCACAGATCTTAGCCTCTTCTGTAGAGAGGATCACATGCATGAGCCAGCAGCACCCCGCCATTGTAACAGATACTAAGGGAGAGAAGAGGGGAGGAAGCCCCATATCCAGAGACCCTACCCTGGGAGAGGCAGATAGTCCCCTTGCTTACAATGAAAAAGCCTCTCATCATTCTAAGGCTGTGCAGCTGCCTGGCCTACGTAGCTATGTCCATAAAGATGCAACTCTGTATGTTGTCACTAGCCAAGACAGGAAAGTATAATGAGCTGCCAACAAATGACAGTAGAAGTTAATCAATGGACACAGTGTCATTTCCGGAAAAGTATGGCATTAGAAATTGCTCTTTATGGTCATAAATGGCTTCGACCTTCCTTGTAGCAGTGTGGCATAATTTCAGGTGCATGACTGTATCCCCCAGCCTGCTGAGATTCGCCTCCTTGCTTACTGTGAATCAGTTACCTATGTGAAGATCTTCCATGTGCCCATTCCAATAGGAGATTCTGCAGGGGTGTCGCTGGATGAAGGTGGTCTGTAGGCTCACTGGTGACAGCTTGCTAGAGAGAGAAGACCCATCAATTCACAGTGGTTCTGCACCTGGAGTTTTGGACCCCAGGCTTAAACACTTGGGCGTTCCACGTGTCAGGTCTGTTCACCATTGTGTATGTGCCAGGTAGAAATACACAGTGAAGGCCAGAGAAAGGAAATTTATTACATGGCAAGATGGGAAGTCATCTTCAGATATCTTCAGCTGACTGTGCAGGGAGGAAAAAATACAAACAACCACCTCTATTTAAGAAGAATTATGCATAGAGGTGGAAGTTCTGTCACAAGTACTGTTCAGAGACAGTTCAGCCTGGGGAGGTCTGACATCCACTGTCTCCCCATCAATCAGGTGGGGCCTTGTTACAGCAGAGGCACTGGGGCTGGGCAGGTCCTCCTCTTTCCATAGCTGCAAAGTGGCTACAGGAGACATGGCTCAGAACAGAGGACAGATACAAAACAGGATGTCTGGTGTTTATAATTAACCCGAGTTTATTCAGGATCCCGGTAAAAGGAGATTTTAAGCATGTGTTTTACTCCCCTTATATAGGAACGGGGCAGCCTATGTTCCCATCAGGAATCAGCCAGCACCCAGAATGGCAGAGTCAGCCAACCTGTCTGCAAGCATATCTGTGGGATTGAGTAACTCTTCCTCCTGAGCAGAAAGTCATGTGTGTCTCATCCCAATCTATGTTTTCAAGTTTGTACCCAAATCCTAGCTCTTTCCTGCTTCCATAGTTTATCTCCACCAATGCAAGGGCAGACCCACCCACTTCTCCTAATCCCTTTTCTGGTGCTTGTCCTCCATTTGACTGAAGCCTCTTCTGACTAACGCTCTGCATCCTAGCCTAGAATTCTCCAGTCACCACCTCAACTTCCCTTACAATCCTCCCTCAGCTTTTGTTTTTTTTTTTTGTTTGTTTGTTTGTTTTTTAATTGGAAATCCAACCAGGTTTCCTTTCCTAGTTGGGTTTCCCACCAAAGTAAGTCCAGCCACCTCCTTGTCCCATTTACTGTTTCTCCAGGCCAAAAGAGGAGTAATCTGCCAGAGCCAGCCAGCAGCGAATGGGGATTCCTGACTTTGGGGGTAGAGACTTGGAAAAGAAGAAGACAAGAAAAAGATGGGGTCGGGAGGACTACAGCCCAACTCATCGGCCCAAGAAGGTTGCGAGCTTAAGACTGTAGCCCCGTTTATTTCTTTAGTCCAATCTTAAATACTTTTCTAAACACCAGGAAACTGCCAGGTGTTGCATTCATATAAAACAGCAATCAAGTAAACAAGAAGGATTAACATAGCCCAAGGTCATGCTAATAGCTTATTTCCTTGTGTACACAGCTGTGCGGGTCCAAGGTCTCTTTGACCCCACACTCAGTTCCCAACAGTAATCCAAAACTGTCTGGTTGTCTCTTGAACTCAGGCCTTTCCAACATGGCCCTAGGAAGCAAATAGCACAGTGTAAAGACAGCCTCCTCCCAGAGTCCTGGAGAAAGCTCCACGACAATATTGACATTTTTAAAACCATAATAAATATTCGTTTTTGTCCCCCGTTCCTGATCTTCACGCTTAGAATTGATTATTGCAGATTTTTTTTTGTGTGCCAGTCCTGTGCCTTGAACTCAGTGCTCCTAGATCTGAGCACTGACCTTGGGCTTTCTCAAGGGTAGAGCTCTGCCATTTGAGCCACAGCACTACTTCCAGCTTTTTCTTTGTATGTGGTACTGAGGAATTGAACTCAGGTCTTCGTGCATGGTAGGCAAGCACTCTAACACTAATCCGAAACTCCTGGCCACAATTTTTTTTTTTTAATACTTTAACCAAAGCATTTTTTTTTCTGTCTGCCTTATAATAGAACTAGTTTTCTGTGCATACTCACACATCAAGTTAACTCCCGAAGAACAGAAATCATATCTCTCTAATGTCTGTAATTTCACATTGCTAAACGCAAGAACCTTGTGGTGTTTGAGTCCTTGTAAAATCACATGGGGGAAATGAAATTCACCAGTGAGTTATTTATTTGCAAGGAGAGGGTAAGTAGCACTGAGTTGGAAAGACATGCATAAATGATGTTAGAAAATTGAGAAGAGGCCAGGCGTGGTGGTTCACATCTGTAATCCTAGCTACTCAGGCAGCTGAGATCTAAGGATCTCGGTTCAAACCAGCCCAGGCACTAAAGACTTTGAGACTCTTTTCTCCAATTAGCCACTAGAAAAAGGGATGTGGGGCTGTGGTTCCAGGGGTAAGGGAGTAGCCTTGAGCTGAAGAGCTCAGGGGCAGCATCAAGGCCCAGAATTCAAGCCCTATGACCTATTAAAAAAAAAACGATTGAGAAGAGGAGCAAAACTTAATATTGTACTTTAAACCACACAACTTAGTAAACTATTCAAGCACTTTTGAAACAAAGCATGTTTTTTATATGTACAATTTCTATGTAAAATGGAAACATGTTTTTCCTCTTTTCCACTGGTTCCCCTTGGAAACAGACAAGAAATGGAAAGCCTACCTGTGCTCAAGTAATACTGTCTTTTGAGAACACAACTTTCCTGTGAGACCTTAGGCAACAGAATTCTTGGATCTTCTGAACAATGTTCAAAGTGAAATGAGATTTTATCACAGTTTTCCTTAGACTTTCTAAGTACTTGAACATGGATTTTATGAAGTATCATATTTTAAATTACTAAATACACAATTTTGTAACAAGTACCATCACATGTAAAATTCTAGCCAAACAAGCAGTGGTATGCATGTATGTTAGATACATGCTAGATGATTGATAGGTAGAAAGGGAGATAAGGAGAGACAGGTAGATAGATAGGCAGACAGACAGACAGATTTTAGGCAATATATAAAAGCACAGAAAGAGAATTCAGATGGATAGTAAATTGTAGCTACTGAATCATTGTTTCCACTTACTTAAAA
Source organism: Megascapheus bottae (assembly GCF_031878675.1). Classification (NCBI taxonomy): domain Eukaryota; kingdom Metazoa; phylum Chordata; class Mammalia; order Rodentia; family Geomyidae; genus Megascapheus; species Megascapheus bottae. Next base: position 21,754,846 of record NC_143509.1, read on the forward strand.
AATAAAGGCTGCTCTGGTTTTATCAGGAGGCATCTTTTGAATTCACTGACTTAGTACTGACAATTGCTTCTCAAAAGCATTTCAGGTTCTATCAGTTATTCGAATGCTATGAGACATGCCCAAACCATAGGTCACTTCTTTGCCCTTTGCTTTTAGCATAGCGCATGCTTGTTTTTCTAGTCCAGTGTCCTTGTTGCCAGGCACTGTGGGTCTCTAGGGCCTATGCAGGCATTTTCACAAGGAAGCCACCTACTGGGAGATTGACCTGTTTGAGGCTACCCAGCAACTTTATGCTGCCTCTCTGAGAGAACAGTGCATTCTCTTCTACTAGAAGCTTTAGAGCAGGGCGGCAAAGGCACCTTGACTGTGGGGACTGTGTGAAACCACTAAAACACTGGCTTGCTTGAAAGAACTGCTTGAAAAGAACCACTGAGAACCCAGTAAACACATTTGGATTGGGGAAACTGAAAGAATGCAATGGAATAGAAATGAAAAAATTATTGAATTCCTTTTATAGGCTTAAGATGGCACTAAGAATTTTTACAAGGCATTTTATTAAAACCTCATGATGTTCCTACAAGATACTTGATATTTCCTCATTTATCACAGATGAGCGAAGTAAAAGGAAATGAAGCATCTCTTCCTTTCAAGCCATACAATATAAGAATGTCAATAAAAGAGTGCTAGTTCTTCTGCTAAGAACTTGATCCAGGATTCCACGGAAAGCTCTGTGTGTGGTCACTGTTATTGTCGCCTTCTTTATTGAACTTCAAAAGGCTGTACATTACAATTTAACATGTCCATCTAAGTGTCCAGTGTTTCCTGCTCAGAGTTCCCCCTTTTGTCACCCTCCCATCACAGTCCTCACTCCCTTATCATATGTGTACATTAAGGATTCCTGCTGTATTTGCGCCATATCCCCTTCTTTATTCCTCAACTCTTCCCATTAACCCACCACTTCATCCACTGCTACAATTTTTATACTAAGACATTGAAATTTAGACATATTAAATAATTTTGCTAGGATCACCCAGCAAAGAAGAAGCAAGGCTAAAATTCAAACCCTAGATCTTTCTTAGTCCTTCTTTACTGCCAGTTTCCAAAAAGAATGTAGAGAACTAAAGAAGTGCATACTGGGTAACAGAGTGAAAGGGGGTTTAGAAGTTGGAGTCACAACACCTGGTTCAAATCTTGATTCTTGAATTTTCAGTATTATAATTGTATTACAATTATAGTTCAGTATTATAATTATAAAGATGAAAGTATCTCCTAGGATGGCATTAAGAGAAAAATGGAAAATACAATGAAGTCTCTATGTAAATTGCAAAATCATTATACATGAGTTAACATCATTAGTGCAGACAGAGAAAGGCAAGGTCCCTGAAACTTTAGGTTAATTAGGTAGAAATCCACAGACAGACTAGAATATTGCAATTGTAAAACAAAATGAAGCAAATTTATAAAATGTCATCATGACCTTTCTTACAGAGGCTGAGATTCCAGAAACATTTCCTTTGCTTCTAGGACGGCCTCACGTCTAAATCCATCCCCAAGGGCAAAATACTGTAGGTATTCTAGTTACTTGTTGAGTGCAGTCATTGTGTGTGTTGAGGGATGGGAAAGACCTTTGGGAAAAAAAGAATTCTGCTTGAGAACTAGTCAAGATACTGGCAACTAAAGTCTTTCCAGACCTAATCTGCTTGGCTCTGTGTGAATCATGTTTTAAATAAAAAGAGAAAAGAAACCCAAGGCATTTACCCTCTATCATGTGAACCTTAGAATGCTTGAATGCTAGAATCACCTATTTTGTTTATCTCACATTAAAACCCTTCCTCTAGATAAGTTGATTTTAATTCAATGTCGACTCACTGAATGGCTTAGCATCAAGGGAAAGAAAGGGATTATATATATAATATTAAATTGTAATGATAGTATATTATATAACCATAGAATATATACTTATATCCTATAATATATAACAAATATATATTTTATGTATTATATAATATATAAAATGCATTGTATATGAAATAGATTATTATGCACATTATATTACATGACATGTAATATATAAAATTATATATAGAGAGAGACAAAGGGATATAGAGAGAAATAGACAGGGAGGGGAGGAGAAACAAAAAAGGGGGAGACTAGGAGAAGGAAGGGGAAAGATGAGAGGAAAGGGAAAGGGTAGGATAAGGAGAGGGAGAAAGTAAAGGATAGAAGGGAAGAGGGAGGGCAAAAATGGAGGGAAGACAGGAGAAGATGGGATAAAAAAAGGGAAGGAGATAGGAGAAAAAAGTGGGGGAGAGAAGGCAGGGGGGGAAGGAGAGGAGAAGGAGGGGAAAACAGTCTGAGGGAGAATTATGGACAGTTTTAATAATATCTTAGGTAACCACTGCTCACTGGCAGGAAAGCAGAGGAGTAAAAGGGAAGTAAGAGCGTCTCAGACTAGCAAACAATTTTTGGAAGGCTGAGATACTTCATGGGAAGGTTCTTGACATGGGGTCTGACTTGGAATACAAGGCCTCTGCTCTGCGGACTCTGGGTGTTCATCTCCCTGACAGTTTCCAATCAAACAATCATTCTTACCCGCACACTTCAGAACACATCACTTTGGGCGAAATAAAAGCAAGCATATGTAAATAGAAGCTAACTGGAAAGGGCTATGTCAATATTTCTTTGTTGGTTGATTTTTATATGTCTTAACATGTACAGGGCACCTCTATGTCAACACAAATAACTATCAGTAAGGGATCCTGTGCATACTCATGAATTAAAGAAGTCACAGTGATGTAGATGTGACTTCAGTTAAGAACAAGCTTGCATGAAGACTGCTGAGGAACTCTGGTAGACTGTACCTGGTAGAAGGTGATACTGGAGTTGGCCTATGGCTAGAACTAGATGCCCTTGAAATGTATGTGTTCTGTCCTAGCTCTGTATATCTCAGGAAGTGAGATCAGATGCAGTTATACTAGCAGTTACATGGGAGTAGGGAGAACCCATAATCCAGCACACTAGTGTCCTTCCAGGAAGGGGAAGTTTGGATTTAAACACATATTCAGTGAGGGTGTGTGAAGACTGCAGTCTGGGTGCCACAAGCCCAAGAACTATCAGAAGCTAAAGGACAGGCGTGGAATGGAACTTTTCTTAGTGTTTTAAAGGACATTCAGTCATGCTAATTCCTTGATATCACACTTCTAGCTTCTATAACTTTGAGACAATACATTTCTGGTGCTGAGTCACTGATTTGTGAGAAATTGCCATGGGAAACCTTGGTAACAAATTCAATTGGCTAAATGGAACTAGAGGAAAAATAGTGTATGGGCATAATGTATGTTACTATTAGTACTATTGAAATTATATAAAATATAAATATATAATCATTGTAATGAAATTATATGTCAACCCTCTAGTACAGACCTTGACATGTAAACAGCAGATATTTATTAATTAAATGAACAAAAAAGGGGATAATGGAAAGAGCCATCGTTTGTCATCATATGTATATTCTATTTATAATATGTCACATATATATGTATGTATATATGTGTATATGTATGAATGTGTATATTCTATTTTACTCACTATTGTTTCATACTGATTTTTTTTTCTCGGCCTACCAACTATGTCGTATTAAAAAAATAATGTGCTAGTCCCCAGTCTGTAAAAAAAATGTTGGGAGTCACCTTTGGCTTAAGAAATTTTGTGTAGGAAAGCAAAGAAAATAAAAGCCAAAACGGGAGCAAGGGAATGCAGTGAGAAGGAATTCAGAGTTGAAAAACTCAAAAGTTCTGAAAGCATCTGCACTTCCAAAGACTGGAAGCTGTAGTCCTGAGAGAGCACACACTCACAATACATCTCCCTCCGAGAGCGCAGCCCTCCTCTTCTGAGGAAAGATTCTGCAGGCCTAGGGCCACGAGCTCCCAGCTGCAGAGACAGCTACTGTCAAGTGAATATGAACAAGACATTCCTAAATCACGTGGTTGCAAGTTGCTCAGATAGAAGTCATCTTGCAAAATGCAGATGGAGATTTGCAATCATTGCTGAGACTAAATGCTGTCAGAAAAAATGGATCCCAATTTACTCTCAACACATTTTAGTTTGCTAATTCTCAAGATTAACTCTTGCAACTGGCTGAAGACCTATGAGCTTCTGGAGAGGCGAGAGGGAAAAGGAAGTGGTACACATTCAGGGTAAATGACAGCAACACTAATCACAGTTCTGGGTCCGCTGTAGGTAAAGCAGGGGGATGCAGTTAGCTGAGGAGAAAGCAATCATCTATTTTGGAAGATGTAGTTATGCTAATGTTGCTCCTTGTGGCTTTACCAAAGGAGATATTAATTGAGGGGAAGGAATCAATTTCAAATTTAGGGAGGAAGTGCAAAAGATCTGTGACAATAACCAACACCATGACCTCCCTTACTTCAGAATCTTTGCCTGTAAAAATCAAAGAATTAAATCACAATCTCTGTAAGATAATTTAAGCAGTACGTACCTTCAAAAACCACCTGACCTCCTACCCCGAGAAGTACCCCAACCCTCTCTTGCCTCTCCTGAAGAGGCATATAAACCCCTGGATGAAAAATAAAAGTCGCAGCTTGATCAGAACGCTTGTCTTGCTGCCTTCTTCGTGTCTCCTGTCCCTTTCATTTCTCCCTCTAGGTTCTTGGCCCTAGTTGACGTCCCACTGGGCGGGACAAATAGCGCCCGAAGTGCGGCTCGAGTGCCTGAGAGGCTGAGGAACGCTGTCTTCCAGGAAAACTTGGATCCAAGTGATTGTGTGACCAGCTCGGAGTGGCCCACCCGAGACATCTCGGTCAACGCTGAGAGTGGAGACGACGAAAGGTAAGTGACTGGCCATGGGACAGGCATCATCGTCACAGGAATCGTTCATAGGCTCTCAAGACAGGAGGAAACTGGGTTAAAAAGAAAGACTCAAAGGCGTTTTTCGATTACCTAGGAGAATTATGTCCTTGGTTCCCAACGAGGGAAGGATTAATGAGGTTAAATGGCAAAGAGTTGGAGATTATTAAGAAGATTCATGTTTTTATAAGAATTTTCATGTAGTTATTGCAATTGTGGTCAAATAAGGAACATTTTCTGCTTGAAACTAAATAGTGCATGCTTGGCCATGTACACTGTAAATAGCCTTTACCAAATGTATTTGACAAAGAATTGTTTTTATGTAGATAAAATGATCATTGATCCTAAAGATTGCTTTTTTACAATTCCCCTACACCCTGATGGTATTTTGTTGGCGGCTCAGGACAGGTCAGATCTGGATTTCAGATCTCCAGGCCGAGAAGGTCTGGGAGGCCTTAACATGCTCCGCGTTAATGGCAGCCATTCTTTTCAATTGGGCCACATGGGACTGCATATAGCTCCTGGTGAGAAGGAGGAAGATTTACTTGGGAGAGGACCCTCCCCTTGGGGTCTATCCGACTTTGTCTGCCCTTAAGGCCTGCTTCTATCCTGGCTCAGTTACATCTAGGGCCAAGGAAACTTTAAATAAGGAGTGCTCACAGTTGTGACAAGCTAGCCCTCCCGCTGCTCAGGAAAACAAAAAGGGTTTAGAGCCTCACCCTGAGGAGGGATTTTTGGGCCCCTTTGATCCTGGGATCGGGCCCCAGAGCCCTACACCAAGTGCTCCTGCCCCGGAATTTGCAGCAGACAATTGGGGGGGCTGAGCGGCCTCCGCCATTTTACTATCCATCTTCCCGCGCTTACCTCGTGTTAAACAGGAAGAGGAGGTTAACCCGCCATATCGTGGCAGCTCATCCCCTGAACGGAAAGGGCGGGTCAAGCCGCCATTTTACTCCTCCCCACCATGCTTGGCCTTCCCGGTAAATGCTAACCCTGGGGGCAATAGACCTGCCCTAAAAGAGCTTAAGAAAGCAGTCTGTGAGGATGGGCCTAATTCGCCCTGGGCCGAGACCATCCTCCAAGGCCTGGCTCACCAGCTCACCACCCAAGACTGGAAAAATTTAACTAAGGCTGAGCTTCCTGGCCCCCTGTATGACCCCAGACCACAAACTGGTCTGTGCAAGAATGAAGGAAAGATCTATGCGAAGGTGGATAGTTGTCACTAGGGATGTGGACACTCAAGCCCACCAGTCACAGATGCTGGTTGTGGCCCTACAAGCCCAAAAGGCCTGCGTGCTTACCTCTTCTACTGGTGCTGGGAGAGGAGTTTGTTATGGGTGTGGCCAGCAAGGCCAAGTCAAAAGACATAGCCCTGGGGGGTGGATACCTGATCCCTCACAGGGAAGCCTTTCAGGCCAGACAAAAGGCCTAACTCCACCTAAAATACCCTGTCCCCAGGAGCTGCAGGCCCTCAGGCCTTATTTCCCAGCAACTAGAAACTGCCACAGGCCCCAGCTCCAGGGTGTAGCTGGCCTAGCAGCATCTTAGGAATTGGCATGCCCCTTGTCCTGGCTAGAGCCATCCAGCCACTGCTCTTAAAGAGGACCTGTCCTATAATCTCTATGGAGAGACAAGATATGGATGTTGTAGCATTCTATGATGACTGCATTAGTTATGAAAAATTAGCATAGAACTGCTCCCCCAATTCTAGGGGCCACAGTCTAATCGCATAGGGAGCAGTGGCCTATTGGTGGGAAAAACAAGTGGAGCGACTAAAATTAATAAGGATCAGACAAATACAAGTTTCAAATACAGGTTTCTTCATGATCTCCCTGCAGCATGCCCATGGGGGCGACCCAACCAGGGCTCCCAAGGCTTTCATCAATTCCTAATAATTTGTATATTTATGCTATTGACATAAAAGATTGCTTTTTTCTAGAAATACTGATTTTCCTTTAACAACTTTTTTTTGAAGACACCCAGGTTTAAAGCAAAGGCCTCCAAGGTAAGTATAAGTCGGCCAACCACCCTGTATGTCTGTCTAAAAAGTGCACTGTGGGCCAAAAAAAGCTGGATGCAGCAAGGCCTGGGTGGTCAAGGGACGCGTTTGACCCCCTTCTGGATTTCTTGTCAGTAACAGGGCATGTCTGAGATTCTCACCGGCAAGACATGTCTAAATAAGTTGTTTGGTGAGAGCGTTCATCTGAGTTCGTGTTGTTGTGTTAAATGTATCCGATTGAGTCCTGTTTTCTGTTGTAAGTCAATGTCTGGTTCTGTTTGAGAATAGGTCAGTATGGCCTCCGCCAGCCAGCTACCAAGGAATGGAAATGTCCATAGGGGAGGCACCCCCTGAATTCCCGATTTCAGGGCCCCTCGGTCTTTCCATCACTCTGGTAGTTTAAGGCCAGGCATGCCATCAGAAGTTTAGGAGTTTCTTAAAAGTCTCTGCTTTTCTGTCTTATTCTTGTTTTTCCTTGTGTATCTATTTCATTATTTCTGGAAAATAAAAGTTTCGTCCCCACCTGGGGTAGGTCTAGGGCCTGGTATGGCCCCTCCCACTCGGATGCAGTGGAGGTGAGCTGAGACCAGACAAAGCAGCTACAGGCTTAGTCTAGTTTCCTTTTTCCTAACAACCTGCTGAAGTGACAGTGTGGAGACAGTTGGTGGCAGGACACAGACTTCAGTCTTAGTTCTTCTAGGTTTAAGACTCCCACCCAACTTTCTTCTGCAAAAAATAATATGTCTGATATCAGAAACGAGCTCTGGAAGAATAAATTTCAGCTAAGTTGCCTTGTTAGAAAGCTTTGTTTTAAAACCTGGTTGTCACCTCCAAGAATAAAATTGGCAAAAAAAAAAAAAAAAAAAACCTCATGATACTAAAATTTCTGGAATATGAACAACCGATATTAATTTTGCACGCTTTAAGATCTTTGAGTATGAATGTGTGTGTGGATGGGTATGAGTGAACATTGTTCAAGGTTAAATTGTCAGCATGCTATGTAAAACAATGGATAAATTTATACTTAAACACAAAGGCAATTGGGTAATTCTAAGTTTAAACTTCAAGAAAAGTATTAGGTTTAAATGTTTCCTATGTCTCAAAGGATAATTACATTGTGTTAAAGAGAAACTGGTAAAAAGTATTTTTCTAAAGATCCTGAAATCTGCATTTAAAAAATCTGGTATTGCAATGCATACAGCTGTTTACATCGCAAACATTGTATCCTGTTCAGCACAGAGGCATTAGGGAATTTGGAATTTATTTCCTTAAAGTTTGGAGACATGTATTAGGGATTTAAATGTGAATTTGTTTATCAATGTCAAAAACTTTGCCTGTCTTTTAAAACTGTTTAGGTAATCAAATGTCAAGAGAAAGGACAGAGAAAACTTGGGATAGTCCTGTGTGGCCATCTTTGGGGGTGAGAGGTGAATGGGCAAAGGTGCAGCTCTGGGTTTCCATGGTGGGACAGGCCCTAGGGACGGTCCACGCATGGTGAAAAAAAAAAAAAAGTAAGCTGGCATAGAGGCTGTTCATTTAAACCTGGTCAGATCGGCAGAGTGGACCGTCTTCATCCTATCTATCTTTTTCCTTGCAAACTGACACTGGAAATCTGATAATAAAATATGGGTGATGTAACTCGTATTTCTTAAACTGCCACTAAAAATGTATTAAATTGGGGAGAAGGGTTTTAAAAGGAATGTTTAAAAGTTTATTTCCTTACAATTTGGTTTCATACTACTTCGCAATTGGATATAGTTTAGAAAAGAAGGAAACTATGTCTGGATTTTTGGTGCACTGATGATTGTAGTTCTTGCATTAAGGAAAAACTTATTGGAGTTTAAACTGTTACTGGAGTTCTAGGAAGTAATCTAAACTGAAAAAAAAAGGGGGGGGGGGGCTCTTCTAAAAGGCAAAGGGCATTCCTTGAACCCAAGGAGACCTGGAGAAAAAGGTAGTGCTTGAGCCCTAGGAGGCTTGAAGGCAAAGGGAGTTTCTTGGGACCTTAAAGGTTTTTCAAATACAAATAAAGCCTAAAGTGTTAATTGTTTAAGCAAATATATCAGTAAAAGTTTTAAAGAACATTAGAAATGGGTTTCTGAACAAAATTTGAAAGTGAAGTTGTCCTAAATGTTTGTTTCAAGAAAGAGAAAAAAGGAAAATTAGGACTACCAAAATGATTGCTTAATTGCTATTTCAGCTTGCTCTTGTAAGTTACTTTATAGCAATCTCCAGCAGGCACATGGAGAAGGACAGCAGATCCTTATTCAGATGTAATTTTGACCCTCACCAAGTTCCAGGTAAGATCATGCTTAGAGACTATTTCTGTGTTGACCACCTTGTTGCTTTAATTGGAGTAACGTGGCCTTTTGTAGGACTCATTGATCTGAAAACTGCAGTTTTGAGCCAACCCCGGGCAAAGCAAAGTCCCTTTGATACTGTGGTGTCTAATCTGGCAGCAGAGTGCTATTGAGGCAGAGTTGCTTTGGAGCTCAAAGTGGCAGAGTGCTAGCCTTGAGCTGAAGAGCTGAGGGACAGCACCCAGGCCCCAAGTTCAAGTCCAGCAATCAACAAAGTGAAATGCCAATGGGTTGTTTATCCCTGTATGGAGAGACACTACTGGGACAAAAGAAATAAAGCACCCAGATGCAGAAAGCCTCTGCTTGGATGGCAGAGATGGTGTCAGATCCTAGAGTCACTCGTGCTTGGCCATTCAATATTAATCAGAGCCGGGAGGTCATAGAATAGTTTGTAAGCATGCCTTACTAATGCCCATGCCTTTCATAACTGGGCAGAAACATGTCAATCATCTGTGATAGTGGGTAGTTTAAAGTCCTAACTGAGCGAATTTTGATTTAACACCAGCCACAAATTCAGGAAAGTTTGTGTATCTGAGGCTTGTGTCCCTATTGATCTGTTTAGATCTGGCAACTGAAGCATAGTTAAGAGTCGCAGGATTAAGTTCCCCAGATAATCAGGAAAATTCCTTTGCAAATGGGTGCTAAGTAAGCTAAACTATTGTAGCCAAAGAAGGTCTGTGCAGTTGTTAAATGTTGAATATGATCTCTAGTTTGGAGCAAATCATTGTTCCTGATAGCTAATCCTGGCAACCCCTTGGTAAAATAGGCTAAGCTTTTTAAGGTCCCTGGTCAAGTACAGAGACAACACCCCTGAGTCAGCTTGAAGAAGTTATAGAAGATGAATCTTCGCCCATCAACTCCCCTTAAGATGAAGGGACCAGTCATTTTTGGAAAGTGAGACAGGATAAATTAGAGGTATGGGAAAGAGTAGTAACAGATGTGCAAGAGTGGAGACTGCACTTGTGGAGAGTGGCAATGGCTACAGGTTCAAGTCTTCTATACCTGTCTAGAGAATCCTAGCCTCATTTAAAGGAAATCTGGTTGCTATTCACCGAATTCAGGCCTTAGGTTAAGCTTCTTTAACCAGTTTGCCCAGAAATTTGCAGGCAACCCAGCAGGAGGTGTGACATTCCACTGGAGTTCCTGAGAGATGAGGCTGCTGCCACATATTCTGTCCTGCCTGAATCCACCACCACTCCACAGCCGTTTGCTGAGAGGACTGGAAAAACTCTTGGTGATGGGACATTCTGTGCTAAACTCAAAAGTCCCCTACGTGTTTGCAGCCATTATGGTGACTCTGGATGGGTGAAGGGAATTTTCCATCCAGTACTGAACAGCCTAGATGTGGGAGATGCTAAATGGGTATGAGGACTATGGGGCTCCCAGAGGAACCGTAATCCCCACCTGAGGGATACGCACCTGCAGTTGAAGATATTGCCTAAATCCTCGCCCCTCACTTATTTTAAGGTTTAGGGAGGATATGTTGGGAACATTCTCCCCTTCCCTGAATTCTTAGCATAAGAATGTGCCTGCATAGTTCCTTGTCCTAAGGGCAACATTTTGTAAATTAGGTTACTAAGCAATGCATGCCTGCTTATGTTGATATGCAAACATCCTATCACCTGACCTCCTACCCCAAGCAGTACCCCAACCCCCTCTTGCCTCTCCTGAAAAGGTATATAAACCCGTGTGAAAAATAAAAATCGCAGCTTGATCAGAACGCTTGTCTTGCTGCCTTCTTCATGTCTCCTGTCCCTTTCATTCCTCCCTCTAGGTTCTTGGCCCTAGTTGACGTCCCACTGGACCGGACAAAGAATCTGTGGCAGTGTGTTCATTCTTGCTTACTTGTCACCTACATTGTTTCTATTTCTCTATTTTCATTGTGTACCTGTATCTATGTTTTAGGAAGGGAAAACTTTGTTAGGAAACAGTATACCTTAACATTATGACAATAAAACAATTTAGTCTGATTTGTTTTGTATCTAAATGACCCAAGATTACCTATCTAAAGTGAAACATGGTAATAGCTGCACACTAGAGAAACAGCTATACAAGGACCAGGAGAATAAAATTACCATCACCACTAACAATGAGGCGTGTACCCAGAAGTAATATCTCAGTGATTGCCACCTATCAAGTATATTGAGCAAGAATTAGCAATTCAAATTTAATCCTAAGAAAACCCCAAGACAGACACATGCTATTAGTTCTATCAAAGGGGGAGGGGGAGCGAGAGGGGGAGGAAGAGGAGGATTAAAAGCATAGAAGACCAAAGTGGCAATGACCAACTGATGAGGGAGACTTAGGCAACACATACAAACAAGCAAATGAGAAAGGAAAATTTGGAACAGGACCATCTGAATAAATTAGGTCACATACTGGCTTGTCAACCTCACATTTTGCCCAATTTGTTAAATGGTAAGCTTCAGTCTTCAAATAAAAGAATGACCTTTTGAAAGGAATCAAGGTTTTGGAAATAATTCTTATGGTCCTTAATTTATCATCTTTCTGTGGTCCAGGGAAGGGTTGGATGTGTATCTAAGAAGGGAGACACAACCATTGGATGAGCTTAGGGTGTGGAAACAAAAGGATTCCAAGGATGGTCAGTCCAGCCAGGCAGCTATGTAAGGGAACTTTTCTAAGGTCCTCAGTGGTAACACAGATGGCTCTGTCATAGGATAGGAAAAAGTGTCCAACAAACGTGTGCCCTCTGAAGCTGCCTTCTTGTTTTCTGGAGATCTGACAAGAGCCACCAAACTGGCTCACCAACCAACCCTGCTAGGATTCAGGAAAGTCACTGCAGTATTTTGAGAAGCAAACTGCTCTCCAAAAGCATATTTTATGAAAACACAAGCTAGGAATGGTAGATAACAGGATGAATAATAAGTGATTTGGGCATGCCTAGTGATGGGCAAGTTTTCTAGAAAATGCACAAAGTAAAAATCACAGAATGACACTGTGGGTTATGTGAGAAAAGCCTGATACAAATAAAGCACTCTTAAGTCTGTTTCACAAATACTCATCTGCCCATTTCCAAAATAAAGGGTGGCTCATGTAAAAAAAAAAAATAGTAAATTGTATTTGTACTACAGGCTCTGTATCCTTGAAGGTAAAAAAAAAGTTGGTAAAATGTTCTCAGATTATGAGCTCCCAAATATATACCTATGATCTTTTTTTCTTCCATGTATTTATTTACATTTGACAGCTTTAGTTTTATGTTATCCGCAATAATACTTTTAATGATGTTTTCTTAGAATTCGAAGAAAAAGTAATTTTTTTTAGTGCCAGTCCTGAAGCTTGGGCTCTGGGCCTGAGCACTGTCCTTGGACTTTCTCAAGGCTAGAGCTCTACCACATGAGCCACAGCACCAATCCTGGCTTTTTTTTTTTTTAATCTACATATGTGGTATCGAAGAATCGAATCTGGTTCTTCCTGCATGCTAGGAAAGCACTCTATCACTAGGCCAAACTCCTGGCCTGGAAAAAGTAATTTTTATGGCAAAAATTGTATTCTTAAAACCATTTGAAAATTTTTTTGAAGTTCTAACAAATTATGTTTGGTTTAACACTTAAAATCTTTATGGAAGATAGGAATAGTCTACATTTTTCTTTGGTTTACTGTGAGGACTTGATATGGAATTCCCTTATACTTCTCTGCTAAAACAAGTGTCCAGAATGGTTTATCAAACCAACACTCAAGATAACTCATTGTTGGGACAGCTTGTACTTACTATTCATTGTGACTAACTTTTGAAAGATAATGTGCCAATCTTACTGGGGGTCTCTTTAGCACACCAGAAATGGGTAGTTTCAGAGTACTGTAGCTTGAAGGCACTGAACTTCTATCTCCTTCCTAGAGGTTTACAAGACTGAAAATAGTGGAAAAATAACTCAGCATCTCATGAGTAGCAATGGACAAACATATATCAATTTTTTACCCAGAGTGATTAAGGAAAAAATATAGGATTCTTTTTGCTTTATTATTTGATGAACTGATCAGAAAGCTCCCATTAGCTCACAAATTACATCAAGTTGTCTTGGTCTTCATCATGTATATTATATATATATATACTATATATATACAATATATACACATATATACACACATACACACATACACGCACACTTCTTGTTCAAGTAAAGAAATGTTTAACAGATGTAAACTATTTATTGAATATTTGCCACCAAATATTGTTAAATACATTATCTTGCAGCATATCGCTTTCAAGTTAAAATGTCAGAAACAAACACCAATATTTACAATTCTTTTAAGGAATGTTATATAATGACACATTAAGGCGTAAATTCTTTTGGCTTATAATTCTTCAAAGAATGATAATAGCAAAAGTGATGCAAAATCTTCATTGTGAGATTATGGTTAAGCTACATTTTACAAAAATATGGTGGAAGATGGCAATAATCCCATTCAACATCCTGGATTAGGTCCCTTCAGGAGGGACTGATAATTTATACAGTCAAACTTTAAAATTTACAGATAAAGGCAGTTTAATACTGCCACCGAGAAGTACATCTCTTTACATATATAACATTCAGGCCACAGTTTTGAAGGTCTGAAGTATCAAGTTGGTTTGATGAATTAGTCGGTTGGCACTTATGAAGACATTTATTGCCCTGTTTAAAAAGAAAACAGAACAAGCATTACTTTCATTTCAAAAATTCTCTTTTAAAATATTTATACTCACGTCATCTGCTAGTAACAGCAATGAAATAAACAATAAGAAACAGACAAGACAGCATTAAGATTCCAGTTTGGGATTTAATGCCCTCACAGCCTTTTCAAGGACGGTATGTAGGAACTACTGCCCCCTGGTGGTTGTGGCTGGAAAACAAGTGCTGGAGGGTTGCTCCACCACCACACTTTACTTATGGGTCAAATAAATGACTGAACAAAAGATGATTCGGATGTGGTCTCCAGCTGTGGTTGCACTGAAGTTAAAATGAAATCAACTACACCAAAGAGAACAGCTTCCAAGACCTTAATAAAATAAAATCTCCTATATCCCCCAAAGAGGACTGACATGTGGTCTTAGTGGTGGTTTCACAGAAAACCTTTAAGTATCATCCTGTTTCAAGATCTGTACCAAAATGGTATGATCAAGCTGGGCACGGTGGCTTATGCCTGTAATCCTAGCTACTCAGGAGGCTGAAATTTGAGAATCCCAGTTCAAAGCCTTGAGACTCTTATCTCCAATTAACCACTAGAAACAGGAAGTGGGGCTGTAGCTCAAGGGTAGGGCAGTAGCCTTGAGATAAAGAGCTCAGGGACAGTGCTCAGGCCCAGAGTTTAAGCCCCGTGACAACCCCTCCCCTGCCCCCCCCCCCCCCCCCCGCAAAAAAAGATGGTATAATCAAATATTTAAGAAAAAGTTTCTTCAGGTCTAACCTTCCCAAACATTCTTATCTTACCTCCTTCCAAAAATGAAAAAGAACCAATTATAATTCTATAATTAATATTCTTTAAAACAGCCATGTGGGCCAGGATTTTGGCCTAGCAGTACAGTACTCGCCTAGCATGCACAAAGCCCTGGGTTCATTTCCTTGATACCACATACACAGAAAAGGCTGGAAGTAGCACTGTAGTTCAACTGGTAGAGCGCTAGCTTTGAGAAAGCTAAAGGACAATGCCCAGGCCCTAAGCTCAAGTCCCAGGACTGGGAAAAAGAAAAAGTAAGATAGCTATGTGGTTTCCTATCTGGGATCTGACAATATACGAAACATTTTCAAGGGTTTGCTCAGCTTGAATTTCTCAGTGCTGTAGCTAAATCGGTGTTTTCAATCTTGACAATCCTTAGGAAAGGGACTGGAAGTGATTTAGTTGAATCACTGTATATCATCTCCCTGTCAGAAAAACAGGCCCTATTAAATGTGTTTCACTTTCAGTAAACAGGCAAAAAATTCATAGCACATTATTTAACCTAAGACCTTGGAATACAAAGAAGCCAACAAATGAGAAAAACTAGCAGCAGGGACTCTGAATAATTCATATGCGTAGCAAACAATTTTGGATTACAGAGATTCTAAATTAATTTCTACTTTTCAAAGTGCTTATTCCAATAATTTTAATTAATTAGAATCAGATATAATGATACCATCATGTAAATTATACATTTAATGTGTGTGGTTATTCAGGCTTAGAGCTGGATGATAAAGAGCTTGCTTTTTCAGAACACCCCTAGCTGGCTATTTCCCCTAGACACTAGCAACAGTATATGAAACAACAGAAACCTGTTAGTGGAATTCAGGTTCTCTCATTCATAATTTAAGTTCAAATATATTAAACTGTTTGAACTACTCATACTATGATAATTGTAATTCTCATGTGTTCTTTTATACTCTTCTTATACCACTATAATATTGTGCTAATGATAAATGTATTTTACTGGTGTGATGTACAGAAATATTTTAAAATTTGAAGACAGGAGTCATAGGTAGAAGAACCACAATCCAAGCCAGCCCTGGGCAAAAGGAGGACCCTATCTGAAAACAGGATTAGGAGCATGGCTCAAGAAGAGCAGTACTTGCCAGGGAGCACAAAGCCCTGACTTCAAGCCCAGGCACTGC